>NW_027272153.1:0-102500 GCF_040938485.1 Diadema antillarum | reverse complement strand
CTTGTGTTATATTGTATCTGTAATTACACATTCACCTAGCACAAAGGCTTTATACATGTATTAACCCCTTGAGGACAGGCTAATATTGCTACAACAAGCATTTTCCAGAGATGCCTGCCCGAGTATACTCAGAACTCATCTTCAATGGAAAGAATTGGCTTCAGAAGGAAATGAATTTGGCATTCCATGTTACATTTGAAGCATACATTAAATTAGTATGTGAAGGGCCAAAGCATTCTTTACCAGCCATAAATGGTGATTGATAAAATAAATCCTTTGTATTGTTATATAACTTAAAGCATTCTAATGCCTAATAGGAGGCCCAATGCTTCTTTGGACATTTCATTCATTCATAGGCTAATTAGGGAAACAATGTCTTTTGAAGGTCAGTCAGAACATTTTAAGAATATTTCTTCTTTTTCATGAGAATCCCTTTTTCATCTCTCTAGCCAAGAAGTTAACATGTCATGCCACAGCTATTGAGGCCCTAAGTCAGCCGTGACAGACCAGCATGTCAAATTAGTTAACATGAAATATCTTGTGCCTCATGTTACAGTCTCTAAAGCGTAAATTTAAAGTTTTTGAAGAGACATATAACTTGCCCACTTTGTTCAAGTAAAATAATCCAGGCTCATCAAACATTTTACAGTAGACAAAACTAAAAAAAGGAACTCTGGAAAAGAAAAGCGAATAAATCCAGTCAGCAAAGCACACAGCCACAAACAGCAGTCTGCGGTTTATATTGAATTGCATAAAGGATGGAACAAATAAGCAGCAATCTTTATGGCAACCACTAAGAAAGATTTCCTGGATTAGGTTGAGATTTGGGCTGCCCTTTTGATATATCCCCCTCTCTATCTTCCAAAATTTGTTTGTCTGCTCTTTGAGGCAAGATAAATGGCGTTGACTTGTAACCTGGATTTAGGACCTAAGCATTCTTCCTTTCATTCCTGTTAGTGTAACATACGATAAAACTTGCTCTTAACTCTGTATCAAAATTATGTATGCATGTTTATTATGTGTAAATAAATGCTTAGTATGCGTTAAATGTATGTTCTGCATGCTCCAGCAGACCAATAACTCTATATGAATCACTAGATAAGCAGGTCATTACACATATCTAATGATTGCATAAATGACCATATTTAAAAAGAGAGAGAGAAAAAATACAACAAACTGCCAAAGCCAAATTATGTACTGCACCTGTTTATACACTGTAACCAATGACTATTATCCATCAGTTGTATTGCAGTGTATGATTACACAGTGTCCACAAGAGTGAAGAAAAGAAAGAAGAGAGCATATAGTGATGCTTGAACAAGAGTGGGTGTCTACACATGAATAGTGATCAATGTGGGGGCCTACTTAGTTATGCTGAAAAAAAAAGGAGTGGAGAACTATAGACCCAGAACACGAGACATGCTGGGTAGGTAGTAGTTGGTTTACTAATTACGACACCCCGCGTGGGGCCCCGCTAATGTCCCGGAAATGGCCGGGGCACTCAGTGTCTTTATGGCCGTTGTACGGTCCGTCACACACGCCCAATCAGGCGCGAGAAATGCGGCAGCGAGTCGTGCCCACACGCAAGAAGTTAATGGGAGGCCGTTCAAATGCACAGCCCGTGATTTTCATAAAATTTTCCATTTGGAATGTGGTTATCTGTTGATGAATGCGCCGTGATTCTAGGCTGCGTTTGATATGATACTGATGTCGGTACATTAATCTGCCTAAACAAGCTCTGGTAATAAAATATCGCACAGGGCAAGATTCATTCTTCATCTACTTCTATGGGGGCAATTTTTCTTGCTGATTGACAAAATCAGTGGTAATCTGTAACTAGCACTTTCATAAAATCACTGAAATTGCCAATTATGCCTACTGCAAGATATAATTGTCTAAACTATAGCAACTGTTTAGTCCAATCCAAATCTGTTAATTTCTGATATCATGATGACACGTTTGTAAATTCCCAATTGTATCGCATGGCAGGTTTTCCTTCTCAAATTTTCAATAGTTGCTACAAGAAAAGTCAACTCAATTTTTGTTTGGCAGATATTGGTTGTTGTAGTAACCATATAAAGAGAAGGATATAGGAAACAAGATAGAAGGCCCATATAAGACCTCAAACTCATTTTTAAGCTTTACACTAATAATAATAATAATAATAATAATAATAATAATAATAAAAGAATAAACACTCTCAAATTATATTGCAACTGATGGACAAATTGCCCTACATCGACATTAATAAGCACTAAATTGATCAGTGTTTTGTAGAGTTTGTAGTTATGTTGAATGATATGCAAGATTATGTTTCGATATGATTATGATATGTGTAAGGCGCTTAGAAACCATGTATTAAGCGCGATAAAAATGCTAATTATTATTATGATTATTACTTAGCCATGACAAAAGATATCATGGCATACATGTACAATTATATTTACGTGAGCAGGATTCAAACCTACAACCTCCTGATCTCCGGACAGGCATCTTTTCCACTAGACCACCGAGTTTCCACCCACCAGCCAGTGCTGGTTCTAATCCTTACAGCATGCAGCGGGTACTGTGTAATTATTCAAATTCATGAAATTCTCTTTGATATGCAAAAGCATCTATCTTTTTTTTTTGGGGGGGGGGAGGAGAGGGCAAACAAAACAAAATAGGATCCTTGAACTTAACTGAAGACTGCGATGCATGTACTGCACTTATCCACACTTCTGTTATTTGCCTGAGATGCCTATAATGTATTGCAGAAAAGCTGTGGCTCTTAAGTACATGAAAGCCTTGTCTTGGCACAGATACCGATCCACTATGTTTTCACTATGTGATGTTTATCTCATGTAATATGCAATAAATGTTACATCCTCTTTTTTTTTTTTTTTTTGGGGGGGGGGGGGGGAAGAAGAAGAGTAGACGTACGAGAAACATTTTATTCCGGTCAAGATTTCCCGCAGCAGTCTGTTATTCAATACTACTTCCTTTGAGGCTCTCCACTGGGCCGAAAATCGACGGAAAGATCGTAAATCGACGGCAGACTATTGAATGTGCCGCCACATATTCTGTAACTGTCCATAAGACACGGTTGTTGGATGGGAATACTGCCATAAAATCCACATCAACCACAAAACCCACAGAGTGAAGTAATCCTTCCAAATGTGTGGCTTTCCTTCTTCCGGGGGCCTCTTTCTGTCGACTGAAAGTTTGGACACATTTATCTTCTTGGTTCATATCTATGTAAAAAGATCCTGATCTACCAATATCAATACAGCTTTACTCCAACATTCATGCAAGAGAAAAAAAAAAAATGATGAAAAAAAACCCCAGACAAATATAGAAAAAAAAAAGAAATGAAAATATAAACAAAACAGATAAATAAACAATAAATGAAATAAGACAAATGAATACACTGATAGTTAGAGATAAGCAGTAAGACTGCAAATTTAAGTTATTCCAAACTGCACTGCGGCAAATCATTTTTCTCCAGTCTGTGAATCCTACATGACCCCAGAATTGAAATACAATATAATTTACACACCCGGCATTTGCTCTCGTATTAAATCTCTATGGATAATTCAATAGTGAAACCTGCTGGCATGCGAATTAAGATTCTTGGCCAATTTCAGCATGGCATTTATTCAGAAACAAAAAAAGGAACAAATACTGCAAATCATTTTTCTCCCGTCAGTGCCCCAATAGTGACCTGGAAATCAAAATACAGGAAATTTCAATAATGTGGAGCTGCTCTTGAATTACCCTCTTTTGGATGAACAGACCTTGTGGAACATTAATTAAGATTCCAGGCAACTTTTAAAATATTTGATGAAAAAACAGAAAAAAAGAAGAGGATGCATTGGGAAGTAAAATGGAATGTATAAGTATCAATTGATTTGGAACTATGTTTCATATAAGAAAAAAGAAGAAAAAATCTTCCATCCCTGTGTTATAGTTGCACCAAGAAAAGGGACTTTACCAAAAGCATAATTCAGGGAAAACAGTTCATGTTGCCTGCTAGTATATTGCTGAAATGACAATGCATTTCTTTCAATGAAATTAATTGTCAATAAATGATAACAAATTTTCAGCAAGAATGTGTCATTTAAAGAATACGAGTGCATGCATGAGCCACAAAGGCAGAAGGTGCTCATGCTTCCCCCCCCCCCAAAAAAGAGTCAAATACAATGACACAAAAACAACAAACAAAGAAAAAAATACACATTTACCTTGATCTCCTTCGATCTACTCAAAAACAGCTTTATCTCCAAAAATAATCCAAGTGGATTAGTTATCCAGAGTGAGACAATCTCTTCCAATTCAGGGCCAGATCTCATGGGGCATCGACGAGTAAGGTGGATGGCGTTGTCCAAGTCCTATTCTCAACCTTGTGCACATTCCATGCAAAAGGGACTATGCAAGGCAATTAAGAAATCACACAGGCAAAGGTGGGTCGAAATCTGTATTACAGAATTGCAGGAAGCAAGAAAAAAAGAGACCCTTTCAGAGGAAGACCCTGTGGACGGAAAGAACACTTCTTGCGAAAGCTGCGAAAGTTCAGAGTTGGTCAAAATCAGACTCCTCTAATTTCGAAAAGCCTGTTCAGAGTTAAACACTGGTAAACACTCTCGATTTCGTCTCTGATGGGGGGGGGGGGGGGGGGATCGAGAAGGGCAACTCGGCACTGTAAATCCAAGCAAGGCTTGCTTCTCCCTTAAACAGCCACAGACGAAACTCTGAACAATACTCCCGTGATTACGTGGTCACGCACACACAGATGAATGCGGGTGCAAAGTGGAACCAGCGCCTATTTTTTCTTTTTCACTTTCCTCCTTTTAGAAATGAGGAAAAACAGGAATTTCCTTGCTTGCCTCCTCAAGAAGAATTGATGGAAACCCCCCAAAAAAGGAGCAGACACCGGTAGCGGCAATTTCTACAGGCGCTTGATTTGAATTGCTCTAGTATTCTTTTCCCCCAGCGAGTTGTTACACTGCCGCAGCAGACTACCAGATGCGAGGTTTATAGGGGCTAAGGTCTCCACACACTGACGGGTGAATGACAAGAGGACGGGAGACCGAGACGGCAAGGGGAGAGAGAAGAGAGAGAGAGAGAAATATATATGGGGAGAGAGAGAGAGGGAGATATGGCAGGGAGTGGGAGAGAGGGGGGAAGAGAGAGAGAGAGAGATGGGCAGAGAGAGGCACATGGGCGTAGGTTCCCAGCGCTGAACCTGGCAGCTCCATTAAAGAATCGACTCGGCGCAGAAAAGTTACTCCCAGAGTATGACGCCGTCTGGCAAATGAGGCGAGCCAACGAGGACAGAGTTATAATAGTGTTCCTTCTACAGAGAATGAGGGAAAGAGGGGTGTGAGTGTGTGTGAAAAAGAGAGAGAAAGAACTATAGAATAAATCAGAAAAGAACGAAGACTTTACAAATAGAGGAAAGTATGCAAAAAGCAAACAAATGCTTTATATAGTATTGGCAATGAGACTAGAAGTGGTACATGTAAGTACAAAAAAAGAGAGAAATTAAAAAGTGGGGGGGACCTGTTAGACAAGATGGTTTAATTTAAAAAAATGCAACATGGAGATGAAGAGAAAGAAAAACAGTCAGACAGACAGACAGACAGAGAGAAAGAAAGAAAGATGGAACAAGGGAAGACAAAACTAGCACATCTGGTACTTGCATCAGTCTACTGTAGATATGAACGTGGAGGTTGAAGGCACCAAGGGAGAAGAACAGGGGAGAGTCTGGCTCACTGATAGATGATGCTGCTCTCCATGAAACAAGAGAGAATTAGAATTGATTGTGGGATAAAACCAGACAACGATACTCATGAAGACGTGCAGGTTGGGGAAAAATGGAACACTAATGTGCAAACATAAGCCAGACTCTAGGGGAAGAGGGGAAAGGGGTGTGTACTTTTGCTTCAGATGATAACGTGCGGGACTCGGGAATACTGCATTTTGAAAAAGAGGGCTCAGAAACTTCAGGGAGAGGCTCGATATTGGGAGAAACATTATGGGATATCTAATGTAAAGGTGTGATGCATTACAACCTTAACCCATTGAGGACAGACTGATTTTGCTACCACACACATATCTCATAGACACCTGCCCGAGTATACTCAGGACTCGTCCTCAACGGGTTAAAGTCACGAAACAGATATTACATTTAAACAATTTCACTTCATAGCACTATATCAGGTTTTTTTCCTTAACAGAGGCCCTCCTCCCATGAACGCTTTATCCTCTTTTTCTCCTTCAATATAAACAAGTTGCTATAACAGCATATAAATATCTACTAAGTCTGAGCTAGAATCAGTCAGATTTTACTCTTACACCAAATGATGGAAATGGCATATTAGTTTTGTTTAGTTTTTGTTTTTCTTCAAAAAGATGCACACTGGCTGTTCAAGGAAAGAACAACATAATTCATTCCATTCTGTGTGTTGTGGGTAGATTTAAGTCAGCAAGTATCAGTGAAAGCAGAGGTGCCCTAGAGATATTTAAAAGGGTGTTTGTAAAAGTGTATACATCAGATCTACACGGTGCATGCCGTAGATAGATCACGGTACGTCGTGCTTTAATTAGAATGGATTCTTTGTGAACTCTGCGTCCACACAAATGGAGGAAAACAAGCAAGTGCGTATAATGAGTCCATATCGCAGGCCGATTGAAAACTACACGCTGTTAACTGATGAGGCAGAGAAAATAACGCTCTTTGGGATAATTCCTGTATATCTGCCCCCGAAACAAATAGGCAGTTGAAATAGGCAATCACCGTCTCTTATTCTCTCTCTCACATAGCTGCCCCCCCTCCCACATACAAACACACACACACACACCGCTGGCACCTACACCATTTATGGAGTATTTTCTCCAACCTGTGCGTGGGTAGGCTTATGGTCTATGAATAAATACATTATTGATTTGAAACACTCCCGCGTTTATGATTTTCATTTCCCGAACATCCATCTTGCCACGGTTAGGGTGTTGCCTTCCCCTGTACTCCAACAGGTGGCTTCTTTTCTGCCCATATTTTGGTTCCTTTCCTTTTTCTGAATTTCTTTCCTTTTTCTGAATTTCTTTCCTCTTCTCATTGTGGTCAGTTCTGTCCAACACCTTCTCTGCTGCAAGCAAAGAATTAACCCGTTCCATATGGAAACCTGGCGGCCTGTGCACTAAGTCTATGGGGATTTCAGAATTCAGTATGGAATGGATTAACCCATTCCATATGGGAACTGTCAACCTCTGTATTAAGTCTATGGGGTTTCAAAATTCAGTATGGAACGGATTAAAAGACACTGCTAAGCTTGCAGCAGCTTTTTGCAAATTCTCAAAACACAATCAATTCTTTATGCGATTTTCTTTTTTCTCTCTTCACTGAACTCATAGTCATGCTAGATAGATGATAGGCTTGTAGTTTTACAGGAAAAGCAAAGAAAAATCCTCTTCAGCCAGAATGTCCCCCTTTAAGTCTGTGATATGGGGGATGCTAACACAAACTCCTGCCCAAAAGCATTTGAAGTCATGCATTAACACGCAGTCAGTACATACCTGAAAACATAAAACTGTCTGGAATGAACAAGGGGCTCCCAACAGTCAGTTAAGGGTTTGGTAACAGATAAGAGAGAAAGAATCAAGAAAAAAAGAATAGAGAAAGAGAGATATGGGATATATAGAAAGAGAGAGAGAGAGAGACAGATATAGAGAGAGAAGAAGAGAGAGAGATAAAGAGGAAGAGAAGAGGAGGTACAGAGTAAGAGAAAAAAAGGGGGATATATGGAAAAAAAAGATACAAAATGAAAGAAGAGATAGAAAACAGAGAAGATTGGAGTGTACTAATGGAACAGAAAAAGGGGATGGTAAGATATTGTATATCATTCATACTGATGTAGGAAGAAATAAAAAAAGAAAGAAAAAAGATAAAGAGCCCCATGGGAAGGGGAATTGCCAAATGGTAATTTATCCAATGGTTTTGGAAGAATATATCTAGTCCACAGCATATGGTAAGGCAGAAAACATCTGGAAATAATCTGAGCACGAGTGCAGAATAGAATAATCGTAGATGCCTGAATAAGTCCACTGACTAAACAAAAAAGAAGGAATCCCACAGTTACAGCTTGATTTGAGTTTGATATACAGTATATCATCAAGAAAGTAAAGGTGTCTCATACACTCAAAAGATCTACAACAATGTCGTAAGTCAAACACAAAAAGGACACAGACATTATACATACAAATATGAACAACATACATTGTAGATATGTGTTCATACTTAGGTTTTTATGCGTAAACCTTGCATCTGAGTATATGTAACATATATGCAAGACAGCCATGGTAAAGACAGTAGATAAGTACTTTGAGTATGAGTATGTCTGTGTATGTCTGTGTGTCTATGTGTGTGTGTGTGTTTGTTTGTGTGGGTGAAAAAGAAGGTGAGGAATTCAGAGATAAGCAGAGGAAAGATAGAGGGGCATCCGAGCGAATGTGAACGCTCCACCTCCAAGCTATCGGAGAACAACACGCCGCAGAGTTGCATCACCAGTGCACACCCACACATTAAAGGCGCATTAGGGACTCGTAAGGAATACATGCCACTACTCTGGTGGCCAATGACAGTGCTTAAAGGTAAACATCTCCCACTGGACTGCCATTCAATCTCTTTCCCTTTCTCATCCTCCCCTCCCCCCCCCAAAAAAAAAAGTTTTGCATAGAATCCTGAATGTGTGCACATACACTTTTATAGTCACTTTTTTGTTGTTGTATATGGTTACACACAGTGTTGTGAGATGAAATAATGAAAGATACACCATCAAATAAACTATATTTTGACTGCAAATATAGGTAAAAAGGATGATAATAAACATACTATCTTATAATTTTACAGTGGGCCTCTTCAGCATTTGTCCCGTTCTTCTATAGGCCACTGCTGTCATTATTACTCCCCCTCCATTACAAGGTGTTTGTTTAATTCATGCACACCTAGATCTACTGCAGACTGTAACTCATCTTTCATGACAGATTTAAAATGAGCAAAGGTGTGCCACATTGTGCTTGTACACAGAATGCTGAAATGCTGCTTGATTTTATCGTACTTTATCCAAAACCTTGCCATTATTAAAGGAATTATTCACTGCCATTCACAGCTTGTCTGAAAACCCTATGATTTCTTTTCTCAATGTAATCATGCTTGAAACACATTAAACCTTTACTTTTTTAATTGCTTATTTTTCACTTATGACAGGATGTCTCACAAAAAAAGGGAAAAATGGTATGATGCATACATCACAGCTACAATACATTAAACATCTCTTATCCAGCTACCACCTTACCCCGCAGCATGTGGGAATTGGGTGATACAGGTATCAAACCTATATGGAATTCGCATATCTTTGAGGTGATGAGTTACAGCATTTAATTTCAATTTAGAGCTTTTGCACACACGAAGGAGAAACAACAGCTCTGCCTAACGTGCCTATCACAAACGGTCAACTTCTTATACTGGGTGTGGTAAGACGACAACAACAACAACAAGAATATCGCTGATCCACAGCCAAACTGAGGTGGGAAAAAAAAAGAAGGGGGGATGCCTTATGAACTAATTTACAGATGGTCGGGGATCTAATGTCAGGTGCGTTTCTCAGGAAGACGGCGAGAATTAATAAGCCGTGACAAGCAGGTGACGCCACTTGTGACCACGAGAAGCGGGTCGTTACTGCGGATATGAAGAGCGGCTCCTTCTCCCTACCCTCCTGTGGGTCAAAATGAAGTCTTTCCTCCATTATCTCTCTTGCTATATTGCAATATGCAGACACCCGGCTGTCCCTGACTAGTCTTTTTGCAAGGCTTATCCTACCTCACTGTTTTCATGTCATTGTCATTAATATATCCATAGTTACATTATCTAATCAAACCTCCCCTAGTTCCCCCCCCCCCAAAAAAAAAAAGATTTTACAGTGACATTTCTGATTATCCTACCCTACATGTATAAGGACATTAATTCAGAAGTCCATCATCAGTACCAACAAGCCCCTTCTACCTCTGATATGACTATGAAGTCTCATTCTTCCATATACCTGATCTGCTCATAATCTTTCTCCTTTGAAAACTAATATAAGCAATTAAAAAACAAACAAGCACATTAATAGATATCTACAGACCTCTATCTCTGATAGCACTTCAGAGTATTTTTTAGTGCTTCTTTTCCATTTTTTCAAGTGTTTGCTACTTCTTTAGGTCAATACAAGCCTTCTGAGTACTTCTACTTGAGGCTAAGAACTTAAAGGGATTGTATAATTTTGGTTGAGACCTAACTCTAAGTGTCTAATATTTTTGGTGAGATAATGATAAACCTCTTATGAAATATGAAAGATCATGTAATTCTAAGATGAATTCAACATTTAATTGATGAAAATTGGATTTGAAATGGCTGAGATATCCAAACAGAGCAATCCCAATCAATGGTGGGACCCACCTCTTATTAGGATTGCTTTGTTTTTACCTTGTTTTTGGATGACTCAGCCATTCCAAAACCGATTTTCCTCTAACAAACTCTGAATGCCTCTTGAAATGGCATGCTCTATATTATTTCATATGTGGTTTCTTGATATCTCTCAAAAAGTTAAAAGCCCAATGCTCATCTCCACCAATCCTATACCATCCCTTTAATGTTCCCATTTTGAATCTCAATTAGTACACAGCCAGTGTACATACCACTTTACATGTGTCTTTTGATTACGGCACACGAATCACACACACTCGAATGCATGTCTTTAGAATAAAATAACGTTGCTGGGTTGGGAAGCAAAAAATCACTCACAAAAACGTCGAGTCTAATGGCAAAATTGGTCACTGCTCGTGTCTGAAAAGATGCCAAATGTAGGCTCAATGCCCCCGCGTCCCCAATCTTCCGTTTCCATGGCAACAAAATGTCTAACCACATACACTGCACCTCCTGTCTTCCTTCATTCTTTCCTTTCTATTTTTCACGATGACTGCATTCAATGGCATAACTGTTGAATTATTGTCAGCATCTCATCCATCAAACCGTGTCTTATAACGTCACGGTGAATTTTCTTCGGGGTTTTAGATGTGCAAATGTGTGTGTATGTCTGCATGTGTGTGTGTGCGTGTCTGTCCGTGTGAGTGTTTTCCTTCCCAAGGGGCTCCTGTTGTTTAAGAAGAAAAAAAAAACTTTACAGTGAACGACTTTCATTAATGAATTGCAAAGACTCTGTAAATGAGCAACCACACAAATTGTGCATGACGCTAAGAGAGATGAATGGGTAAAGGGGAGAACCTAGAAAGAGAAAGAGCTACAACATTTAGAAATAGAGAGGGAGATTGTAATACGTGCATCTTGTTTCTATATGGATTAGATTCAATCAATGGGTAGTTATGACATGCACACCACAAATGCGGCCCAGTTTTGTGTAGAAATACCTGGGTACCTCTTTCAGTGTTTACAAGAAGGACAAATGGCACAAGCAACACAGAAACCGAATTTGTTTGGCATAGTAAGAGTACAAACTACGACAACGAAACAGGTTTCACACTGAATACGCTGAGAATGATTTCACTTGAAACCAGCTGTTAGCCATACAACATGTTAGACATGAAATCACGATGCTAAGCTACAATGAACGTGCAAACATCAGATGACATCCAGTCAACTATTAGGTACTTGAGTGGACTGTGTCTCATCAGACGAGCGTAACTTTGATTGTATTTGTACTTGTTCATGACGGCTTACTTAATTGTGATCCTTGGAACAAAAAGCAAACACAAAAGTAGACTAAATATTTGTGCTTGATGCACAATGCAGAATGTGGAAATAATGGAGGCTTCTAGATAGGTCAAGCTTGAAAAAAAAAATGAATTGCTAAAAATGAGAGACAATTAATATGTCTATACAAACCTCTACACATCTAGCCTATGACTGAGTGGAATGATGCATACATATTGCCAGTCTAGATTTTGAACAAAATTCTTATATCAAGAGTTGCACTGGCCCATTAACCCACTGCCTATAGAAACCGAGTGGACCTTGTCGAAAGTCTATTGGAATTTCATGATACTGAAGTGAATGGCTAAGTGAGTAAAAATGGGACATACCTCTTTTTATTGTCTGCTGGCTTGCCTATATCCTACATCAGCGGGGCTCTTAGAGGAGAACAGAGGTATTAAATCCCACACCCGTATATTGCGGGTCGTAAGTGACTTGCTGGCTGCTAGTAAACGGGGACCTCTTAAGATGGGTTCAAGGATAAATGTTCCTGCTTTTCTCAAACATTCTATCAGGAGAGAGATGTATCTGTAGCAACCCATTGTCATTCAGACGGATGGTACATGCAGCGATGTACAGGTGTATTGAGTGGTGTGCCTCTGGGCAGCCACTTAGCCATGCATCGTCAAATGAAAAAAAGATTGTCTCGAATGCTCTCCTATGTTTCTAAAATTGAACCCATTGCTAAAAGAAACCTGGTGGGGTGTGTGCAAAGACTATGCAGATTTCAGAGTCTGGCAGGGAAAGGGTTAAACTTGCCCTTCACTTAATACATGCACACACACATCACACATGCTGGTCTCGTATGGCAAAGATGTTACCTACTAACATGCAGTGCAGCTACTTGGTTTTGAGTGCATTCTGTAGAGCATGACCAATTTACCATTTCTATACAAGTATACCACCAGGGCATGAACCTTGTAAAGATTGCAAACAAATTACTTGAAAGAATAGAGGATAAAAAGAAAAGAACAAACACATGTGTACACTAGTCCTACAGACTCCCATCGGCAACAATTTAATGAAGCACTGCTCGTCTTCTTGGAGCAATTAACTGAGGGGGAATTCCCTTTTTTATATTAAATGTTTCTATTCTATTCCACTAAAAGTCTTTGAAAGTCTATCAACGTTCACTCTCTCCTCTAACTTCATCACAGTATTGCTGAAGAAAGGGACTACTGCAGCAAATAAAACAAAAACAAGGAATAAACCAATCCCAAAACCAAACCGCATTTCAAGCGGCACCATCCCAACACACTCTTGTTGACTCTCTACAAATCAAACAAATCTTCTTCCCCACATTATTCGTCTGCCCTAACTGACAGTGGCTCCTCCAAATCTTCATCCAGGGCATAATGCAAACTTTCATACCGCAATCAATAAATCATCATCCTTGTATTAATATTCCCCCTCTTTTTTTCTCTCTCTCTTTGAAGCTATACCCATATCCAAGAGACTCTCCCATTACCCCCCCCCCCCTTGAAAAAAAAGAAAGAAAGTCATGAAAAACATGACTATGCATGAGGATATAGCACAAGGCTGGCTCCAAAGCCACGACAGGTTTATCTACTACAGCTCTACTGGGACCTGTAAATTTAACCCTCGCTTTACCATCAGCAAACTGGTTCACACTCAAAGTCAGTAGCATTTTAACTTGGCAGTCCTCCAAAGGTTAATCAACTTCGGGTGAACTTTTATTTCACTGACGAAAGCTATCTCGGTTCCCGAAATAACAAGGAGATAGGCGAGAGTGAATAAGTATATCTTCCCAGAAACAAACAAATATCCATGAAGGGTACACTGTAGATGTCAACTACTAAGTTGTCAGAATATCTTTTTTTTTTTAATTTATCCTATTTCATACCTAAGTTATAAATATACCTGCTGACAGTTACAGAGGAATAAAGTAACAATTATATTAACCTCACTCAATCGCTTACAGAAATATATAATATTACCAAATGTTTTTTGTTGTAAGCAACATGGTTTCATCATGGAATGTAAAATAGACCTGAATGAATGAATGAATGAATGAATGAATGAATGAATGAATGAATGAATGAATGAATGAATGAATGAATGAATGAATGAATGAATGAATGAATGAATGAATGAATGAATGAATGAATGAATGAATGAATGAATGAATGAATGAATGAATGAATGAATGAATGAATGCATGCATGAATGAATGTATGAATGCATGGACAAATGAGCCTACTTGTAGCAATACATAATCATTGGATTATACCATGCTGCATATGAGAGATTGTTATCATTGATTCAACCATTGACAGCGATGTGACATCCCTTTAAATTCTTGCGTGATGAGATGAATCATCTCACTCCAAATGATAGGCGGGATGGAGGGGAGGATAAACAGATGGATGCGGCTCCATCTCGATGGAAGGAGAAAGACAAAGACACTATCCCACACATGGGCAAACAGACAAACAGAAATGTATGTAGTCTAACCTTCATCGCAAATTGTTCAGCTGTCTCGAATGTGTACACTCGCAAGAAAAAAAGAAATGTGAAATTGATTCTTTCCCCGGTAGAAGATGACACCATTACCGGTTCCCTCAGTATCGGCGTGGCAACCATACCAGGGGTGGAGGAGGGAAAAAGTTCATGCACCCCTCACTGGATATGGCTATGGCCATTATTTTCTCATCTTAAGCATATCAAACCATCATACTATGCATATACACCCTATGACCCACCCCCCCCCCCCCCCAGCAACTCTCTCATCCCATCCGCTAGACCCATCCTATTATCTAACCCATCAACGAGCCTTTTCAGATTAGCAAGGAACCAGTTCACAAACGTGCTTAGACATGGATTCCATGCTGATTGGGACATTGCATATAAGTCTGAAAGCAGACTTTCCACTACATTTTTTCCCCTTCAAAACAGGCTTATCTTATCACGTTTAGCCATTTATGGTGCTGAAGTATTTGTGAGTTTAATTGATTTTTGATCAACTTTGCGTGCATGCTTTTCATCTTCGTGTTTTGACAATGGTGTGTGCTCAGCTGTAAAATCTATTGCATGCAAGCACATCAATAGCTGCAATGTTTGGCTGAAAGGCCGTGGAATTTATAATCAGTCTGTTAAATGTATTGCTGTTCGTAGTTTGCGGTCATTGTGAAAAGTCACATCAGTGTTGGAACACTACAAACATTTTAGACATCCATTTCAGAACTTCAATCACAAACGAGTTCTTCCATCAGTGTGAAACCTCTCTAATACTCTGCAACCAATATCTGTACATCATCACTTACATTTCCTACTTCTCCCCCCCCCCCCCTCCTCCCCCCTCCTCCCCCTCCTCCTTCCTCCCAATAGGTCTGTGAAAGTAGGCGAGTTCATGCCAATGTCATATCATGACATCGATACCCCACATAAAGGCAGTGGCAATACCAGATGTAAGTGAAAAGAAGAAATGCAATAATGTGAGGTTTGATTGTTTTCTCCTATGCAGCCAGCAACCAGCATTTTACATGCTAGTGTCCAGAGTCAGACAATGTTTTCACATCAAGTGGAGGTTACATAAATTTTTGTTCAACAAAAGTACATTATAAATCACTTTTAAAATGAGATGCAACTTTTGAGCTTATATCACTGTTGCATCCTTGAAAACTTTTGAAGCTTCTTGGATTAACTGACTCAGTCCAAGTAAAATGGAATTAACAAAAATCTAATCCAATTCATAGTGATAAGATGCTGCTTTGTGATCACTGAATGGAATAATGCTCATGATGACAATGAAAATGACAAAAAAATAATGATTTTATAATTATGTCATCATGATATAATACTCAGACTTCAACTAATATTATTATACTACTGCTATTGATACACTACTACTACTACTACTACTACTACTACTACTACTTCTACTACTATTACTACCAATAATGATAACAGAAATTATCATCATAACAACAGGTAAAGTATCAACTACATTATACTATCGTCAAATCTGTTAATGCTACATGTAGGAACACACAGAATGTACTCAGCAGAATCTGATCTTATCACATGATATAGATTGTATTTATGCCTAAATAAAGACATGATCAATATTGTCCAAATACAAGCAGTATGCAGTTACAACACTCTCCCATCGGTCTACATTCTACCCCCTATTTGCTGAGAGAGATGCAGCCGTGATACAACCTGTCTTCCCCCTTCTTTTCTTGGAAGTCTCGATTTCTCCACGTTCTGTTTATAAATACAGGTCGATAGAGACTGGCAAATACTCCAAACCTCAAGGATGCAAATCTGATTCTTTGAGACGTTCAAATCGGCAACATTATACCCACGTGTTTGTCCTGTCGGGTGTGCCGCGGGACTATTGTAACCCAACGCAAGTTGATAAAGACACGTAGTCTACAGTCATACAGATACGTTCTGAATAATAGTTGGACTTGGTATTTAATTCAGCGTCTTCTGGCTCATCCTACTTTTGTGCTTTTATTAATGAAAAATTACCTCATCCTCCTTAAAAAAACAGAAAGAAAAAAGGTAAATGGAAAACATTGCAACCTTGTAAATGGATATTTTCTGAACATGTGGAAGAATATCCACACTGTCCTCATTGCATTCCTGACAGTCATATGCATGTATTACACTATTAACCTGTTGAGGACAAGTGCCGAATATACTCTGGCAGGTGTCTATGAAAAATGTGTCTTGTAGCAAAATCAGTCCATCCTCAATGGGTTAAATAAGACACATATCTATGGTTTACACATGCCAATAGATGTAATGCCAGGAGGTTTTCTACAAAAAATCCACAAGAGATGAAAATACTGAACCTCAAAGGTGATAATTATACACTTTCTTTGCTCATCTCCTAATTATATTCGATCACATTTTTCATTGCTGTGCCTAAGCAATCTAATTTTTCTTATTTTTTTTATCAGACAAACTTTTATCTGGTCCCGAATTCCTCTTCAAACTTCACTCTTTTTGATGCAATATGATACAAACAACTACATGTATATACATACCTATGAGTATGTAGCATAAGTACTGAACTATATGTGCTTCATGTGGCACTGGTAGTATCCCCCTCTGTAAATACTTTTATTTCATTTCATTTTTTTTAGGGGGTTGGGAATCAAATAAAATGAGGGCAAAAGGAGAGGAATGTAATATAGGCAGGAATGAGTCAATGCAATTTTATGGCAGAATCACACTTGCTACTCATGATGCGATCAAATGTGAATGGGGCTCAGTGTGATATCTGGGCGCGGAAGCATAATTAGCTCTAGCTCGCCGAGTGTGATGTTTCACACACAACCTTGATCGATGAGCATGCTCCACCAAAAAAATGCCACAGCACAAAACATCCATGTAATATGCAAAAAGGGTGTTTTGTGCACTATACATAATAAGTATGGAAAGAAAAAATGCTAAATACACTCAAGAAAAATGAAACAAACTGTACCATATCTATGTAGATTGTTAACCTGTTGAAGACGAGTCCTGAGTATACTCGGTCAAGTGTCTATGGAAATACATGGTGTAGCAAAATCAAACCGTCCTCAATGGGTTAATTACAGGATTGGACAGAGTTTTTACAGATCTGGACAGGGTTGGAGTAAAAAATACTTTAATCAATTAAGGACGAGCTGATGAGCTGATTGTGCCATCATACATTTCCCATAGACACCTCCCTGAGTATTCTTAGGACTGGTCTTCAATGGGTTAATGTACTTATATCCCTCTCTGACAAAGCATAGAACTTTATTATGACTTACATTTATGTACAAACATTCAATTCATGTGCTTGAGACTTGTGTAAATCCCATCAGTTAACGTGTTCAGATGCTGATCTAACTTTCCTGTTACAGGTTATATGAAATAATGTCAAAGTCACAGTGTCAAAGGCATTTTTTTAAAGCTTTTATGTGTTCTTGAAAACTGCTTTTTCTCTGTTTCCATGGTGATTTTTTTTCCATTTTCTTCCGAGGTATGTGAGAGTGTGTGAGAAAACCCTACAGACACTTTAAAAAAGGTCATTACTAGCATTGCTATTGAAATCATTACAAAGAGAAAGTTTAATGATGAGTCTACCAGATCTGAGGATAATCTGATAATCCTTTCACAGTGGTTGCCATGCATTCTAAATCCTCTTTCCCCCTCCCCCCCCCAAAAAAAAAGGAGCACACATTAAAGCATGACTCAGTGCACTTAAACATATCATTAACTTCAAGGCCCTTTTCTCAGAAGTCGCCTTCTCGCAGGTTCAATTTTCTATCATATATCTTTCTGAAATATAATATGGATAACCAATTTTAATGAGGTATTTCTAATTTCAAAAGCTGATAATATCCTCTCGCAAAAGCCAACCTTAACTCAGTAATTCTCATCTGGCATATCACAAATTGTAATATATTGGGTATATAGATAGATTTCTAGATTTAAGTGCTTACTGAAGCGTTCTTTCTTTGAACAGTTAGCCATGACTGAGTAGTAGAGTAGTATGTAAACTGCATGTGTGTGTGTGTGTGTGTGTTGTATGTGTGTGTGAGAGTGTGTATATACTATGTACGTATTAATGTGATGATTTTTTTTTTATTTACTTGATTTCACACAGAACCAGTTGTAATATATGTTGCTATTGCAAAGTTGTATTTTCATGTGTAGGCAACCTAACACAAGCACAAGATGCTTTCAAGGCTGCCTGGCTCTCATTGTAAACGCGATTATTACATGTTATTGTGTTTTATTTTGCCGAATAAATGGCCTAAATCGGCCTCAATCAATCATTTGGTACTCATGGAATTCTGAGCATAGCAAGAAATGGGTTAAACACTGCTTCCTATATTTTCTCTTCTTCTTATTGAAAGGCACAAAACATTTTAAGTTGGAAAGCTTGCAGCTTGTCCTTCTTGAGTTTCGTTTTTCACTAGAAATTCATAACACCGGCGCTGTCACGGTGCGTTTTATCGACGAAACAATCTCGATTGCCCAGAATACGAGAATCCTGCCCGATAAAGAGGAGTGTTAGCTGTACACTGTGAGACATCACTTGAAGGGAGTGTTATACATGGATGTAGAGTCCGTAATTACAGCCTTTCTTTAACTCCCTGCTTCCAAGATAATACGTTTCCTCAAAGATTGCTTGCATAGTAACCATCCATTTCCATCATCAGAGGTTCAAGTCAAACCCATGTCTCTGAAAAGAAAGACTGGGTCACAAGAAAATTGTGATGTTCAAAAGAAAAATAAAATCCTTTAGTGATTCAACCATATTCATATGCCTACTTGTACTACACAGAGCCAATGTAGGGCAGTATTTTGGCCCACAAGCTTGAAAAGTACTGGCTGTAATAATGTTGTAGGTTCATATTTTGTATGTGTACACATTAATACACCTTGTGGTGTGTGCGCTAAACTTAGCAATGCACTACTCTACAACTGTAAGAGCAGAAATCTTTGCAGAGTGGGAATTTTTGTGCATCTTTAGCAACATGAAACTTGTGCGAAAATAAAAAGTTGCATTGTTTTTTTTTTTTTTGCTTGTTGCATGACATACTATTTTATATTTTGATTCTATGAGATTATAAAGCATGTGAAATTCACTATACCTGGCTGAGCAAAAAAAAAAAAAAAAAAACACATGCAGAGAAATGAACATTTTATTTCCGCTTTTACAGTTAGTTTGCCAGAGAATTCTTGAGGGAAGAGTAAGATATGTATGTGAAAAATGAATAACTTTTAAATGTTATTAACATACAATAACCTTCGAGAAAATCACCCTCTATTTTCAGAAGCTGAATGTCATCACAAAATTGGCCATGTGAAGGCTCAAGGGTAGAATGTGATCATTATTGTGGCTCTGCCGGTGGGGACAGCTGTAATTAAGAGTCTTGAAGCTGCTGGAAAGATCTCAATACTGTAGCTTCATTTTTTTTTTTTGACCGACCAATTATTGAAAGATGTAACTTAAGCGTGCATCTGTCAACCCTGAATTAAATCAAAGGCAAAAAAAAAAAGAACACCTTAAAGGGATCGTATAGTTGTGTATCTTATGAAATGTGAAAGAGCACGTAATTCCAAGAGGAATTCAATGTTTATTTGCTGGAAATTTGTTTTGAAATGGCTGAGAAACCCAAACAGAGCAATCCTAATAAAAGGTGGGACCCATCCTTTATTAGGATCACTTTGTTTTACTTTGTTTTTGGATGTCTCAGCCATCCCAAAACCGATTTTCATCAAATAAACTTTGAATTCCTCTTAGAATGGTATGCTCTGTTCTATTTCATAAGTGATTTCTTGGTATCTCGCAAAAAAGTTAAAAGTCCAATCCTCATCTTCAGCAATACTATATATAATCCCTTAAAAAAAAATGCTAATCAGGTAAGAGCTAGATATTCTCAGCAATGCTGCCAATATGCACTACCTATCTCTGTCTCTCTCTTTCTCTCCTCCCTCCCCCCACCCCACCCCACCCCACCCCACCCCACCCCACCCACCCTCGCTCTGTTTCTCTGCTTGAGTAGATCTTCAATAGATGACATCTGCGGTATAAATTTACAAGGGCCGTATCAATCACGGCCGTCCGACTGATTGGCGGGAGCCGGCGCTGATGTGTTATGGTGCGAGATTTTGTGACTTTCATTTGCATGCGGCATTCATCATCTCGCGATGCCTTCTTAGTCACAGAATTCAATTCTTGACTGATTGCTTTGTAAGTCTCCGTGGACTTTGCTGGGTGTGGGTGGCTGAGACGTGTGTGTCCATGAATGAAAAGCTCCATTAGCTGCATGAAATATGATGTGTAATTTATTCTGCTGAAGGCAATGTAAGATTTTATGATAATGATAATAATAATAATACTATTATTATTAATAATGATAAAAACAACAACAACAATGAAAATTGTAATCATCAACACAAAAAACAAAAAATAATGACACTCATAATGCTTCTGACTGCTACGGAAAATTATAGAAAATAAGAACAAGAATTCGAAAAAGAACAAACTTTCCACACAAACGAACAAACTTTCCACACAAATGTACAAACAATAGTGACCAATTGAGTATTGCGGACACCATGGGAATTCTCCTGCATATCAGAAAATCTGACTCTCAAATAAAGAAGTCACTACCTGGTACGAAGAGCAAAACAAGCAGACAACAGTACTCTGTCTTGGCAAATTTATGCATAAATGGAGACACAGGGAATTGAATTGCCAATCAAGTTATCTAATCATATTCTTTATAAATGGTCAGGAGATACAAGATATCCATAGCTCTTTGGCAAACATCACCACAGCAGCATTCTTCGGCTCCTTTTCAAAGCAATAGAAAAGATGGAGTATTTTGTATTGCAATGGAAAATATTGCTCTTTGCATTGTGCAACCAATGATAATTCAAAACTATTGCACAACCAATAACAATTAACAACCACTGATGTATATCAAAACTTATCAAGTTGGTTACTACTGATAACAATATTGCTTTATGCTAAATGGAAAGCATAACTGCACATTCCGAAAACTGAAGTAAAATTGATTCTCCCTTCCTCTTTGATGAGTTATTGAGAAGCTCAAGATTGATTCATGGAAATGACTGGAAACAGTATTTCTTTGGGGGTTTGCCCCCTCCCCACCCCTGGATTTATCAGTCAACCCTTTCTACATTGCCTGTGACATTCTTCCTAGCCCTATCCCATCCCCACCCCATCCCCATCCCATTCCAGCCCCATTCAGACTCTATCCTCACCCCATTCAACCCAATTCAGACCCCATCCCTACCCCATTCCAGTCCCATTCAGACCCCATCCTCACACCCATTTGACCCCACTCAGACCCCGTCCCCCACCCAACCCACTTCTTGATGGGTTGGGGGTTCTCGTTATGGTCATCATTTCAACTGTATCATTCCACGAATCGAAATGGTCCATAGATCGCGAGGGGAAACTCGCATGCCATGGCCACGCTCTGGCGAACAACATACATGCCTGCCTGCATTAACAGTGATAATGGATGTGCAAGAACCATGTGATTAAAAATTGGGGGGGGGGGGAGCAGAAAGAGTTTTCAATCTCTCTCTCATCTCTATTCCTCTCCTCTCTCATTCTCTGTATCTATACATATCCCATTCTCATTACTTCTCTCTAGTTGTATTCAAATACGCACATAACTGCATAAAATCGGTTGAGATTGACAACGGCGTTACGTTGACTTGAACACCATAAGTTTAGTGACAACTTAACGCCCTTATCATTCTCATCGGACGATAAGTAATATATAAGAATAATAGAATTCAAAGAAACCATACTTGCAAAACACTAAATATACGTGTCTGCATGCATGTCCTTCCATCTAGAGAAGATGTTAAACTACTTTATTGAACTTTGTGTGCACTCATATATCCAGACAGCTTCTCTTCATCAATTATCAAATTGCCTAAAGATGCTTTAAAAGGAGAGCAGTATATCTCTTCAAATATCACACAAAAGTGTTGATACAAATATCATTAGATGAGAACCTATCCCTTTAAAGTAAAGTCTGCTTTGGCTTGTAAAGGTTTTGTCAGTTCAGCTTACGAAAATTTATTTATTGGTTTGTTTGTTGACCTGATTTTTAAGATGTCTTTTGCAATTTGCATTTTTTTCTGACAGTGCAAACGAAGGCTCCATAATTTGATGACACCAAAAATGTCCATACCATGACACTTATCAACTATACATTCTGTCTTACTGTGTATATTGGTTTAGACTTGGGGACATCCTGAAGTGAGTTTGAGATCTAATCTTCTTCAAGACACAAGCTGCCAATCTCAAGATAAATTCCTTTAAAGGGATCGTATAGTTTTTGGTTGAGACTTAACTTCAGGTTTTTATCATTTTTTTGTGAGATAGTGAGAAACCTCTTATGAAATATGAAAGAGCATGTAATTCCAAGAGGGATTCAATGTTTATTTGATGAAAATTGGTTTTGAAATGGCTGAGACATCAAAAAAAACAAGGTAAAAACAAAGTGATCCTACTAAAAGGTGGGTCCAACCTTTTGTTAGGGTTGCTCTGTTTTGGATATCTGAGCTATTTCAAGACCAATTTTCATCAACAAAAAAGCTAAATCCCTCTTGGAAGTCTATGCTCTTTCATTTTTCATAAGAGGTTTCTCATTATCTCATCCAAAAATGTTAGAAACCTAAAGTTAGTTCTTAACCAAAACTACACAATCCCTTGAAAGTAAAATCCCTCAAGCACACACAGCAGACTAACACAGCTCTAAGTGACAACAGGATATTCCTCTGAGTCACACACAATCATACACAGTGAGGATAAGGAGGAGTCTTGAATTAGAACTCTGAGCACAAACTGGGACCTGGTGCATCGCCATGGCAACAGAGGACACCGGTCAGAAGAAGAGTGGGAGGATATGAGAGTGGGGAGCGAGAGAGAGGGAGAATGATAGAGATTAGCTATATGCAACATGTCTAAAGTTACCAGGGGCAATTAACTTTGAGTAGATATATTACCTATAAATCCCCCCCCCTCTCTCTCTATCTATCTATCTATTTATCTACCTACCTGTATACTTATACAAACATTCGCATTTCATACGTCAAATGGTATCTGGGCCTTAACCGCAGAGTGTAGAAATAGGACGCAGGTCAAAAAATATATTATAATGTGGGAAAGAAAACATATCATAATGTCATCGTAAAGAAAAAGATATACATTGTAGCAACATGTTACTCAGCCTAAGGAGAGCCTTCTTCAGATGCAATAAAATGCACAGACGCAAGAAAGAAATACAAGAAAAATCAAAGGCAAAGTTGGATACAGTAACATTGAAAGACAAGGAGACATGATAAGAAAAAAAAATGTGTACACTGCACAGCCATAGTAACAAGAAAGGATATAGGTGACAAGAGAAAGGTTTATAAAATGGGTTCAAGAATGCAGCCAATTGGAAGCACTGAAATGAGTCACGTGTGCGTGTATTAATTTCTCACTAACATGCACGGCCTGACGTCACAATGTTTACACTAGCAGTGCGAACTCAATCAGTTGTTACAAGTGCGTCGCGCGCTACTATACACGCTGTCAATCCTGTAAACAACTTCTAGTTTGGGCTGCCTGCCGGCGTTTCTTGTGTGCATAACATGTGTGGCATACGTATACCCTTATACGTACAGTACTTATATGTGCGGGATTTCCGAGTGCGACGTGCGTAAAAAAGTTTGGGACGAACAACTTCGGACATCTTGACTCTTGAGCGAGTGCTACATGTAGCTGACTGGTATTGACCCACAAAGGTACGTGAAAAATGCTGTTAGTTTTCGACCCATTTTATAAAACAAATGATGCACAGGATTATTTTGTGGCGTTAGTGGAGATGTAGCGCACTCGAGGGTATTTACAATTGTGAAACATGCACGAGGCGAAGCCAAGTGCATGATACTACATTGTAAATACCCGAGAGTGAGCTGCATCTCCACTAACGCCACAAAATAATCCTGTGCATCATTTGTATAATATAGGTAGAAAGTGAGAGATAGTGAGAGCGTAAGTGAAATTAACTGTTTTATACATTAACCTGTTGAGGACGGACTGATTTTGCTACAACACGCATTTCCCATGGACACCTGCCCGAGTGTACTCAAGACTCGTCCTCAATGGGTTAAAGAACAAGGACATATCACAACAGAGAGATGGAGAGAAATGATTGGTTTAGGTACATAAGTGATCAAAACATGAATGGCAAGTATGAGAAATTTAATCAGTATAATTCGCTTATAATGACTTGACACTTTAATCTTTTTTTTTGTTCTCTCTTGTCAATGTCCGACAGGACAAATAGGCACCACACATGCATTTCTTCTTTCCCCCCTCATGTTCCTCTCTTTGTAAATACCCCCCCCCCAACTCATCATTTAAATATTTGCAAGCATATAGATTGTGTGCACGGGGGTTGCAACGATTTTCAAACTTTAAGCTTATGTTGCAATTCCTTTGCGTGTTCGTTACCTTGAATAATGTAGCTCTCTTAGAGTTGTATACTATTTCTGTAACTGCTTCTTATCAATGTGTATATATATACTTATCATATATATTCTGTATTGGCTATATGAGATGTACTTGCATACATTTTGTATGCACTCCTATTTTGTGAACACGCCTGAAATCTTGAATAAATAAAAAAAAAATAACGTCACTATGAAGAGAGTGTATGGATTCTTAAGGAGCACAGGAGATGGAACAACAATAAACAAACAAACAAACAAAGAGAGACAGAGTAACAAGACAGAGGGCATGTATGTGATAAAGAACAAAGCCTTAGAAAACAAACAGACAAACAAACAAACATGGATCATACAGGGGTCACAGAAGAAGGTCAATTTAAGCCCCTCCAGGAATCCATGTCCATTTGTATCACAAGGAATATAGTGAATCCACTCATGTTATCCTCTCAATTTACATACACTGTTTGTCGCTAAACACTTATCTACCATCTGTAAATAGAAACATGCATTTGTTTCATCTTCCTGTCGCACAAAAGAGTGACGGAGATACCGATGTCATTATGAAGTGGGGCACGTCGGCACTGTTTCTTGCGACATGCGGTTTGAGAGCAAAGCTTCTCCAGAAATGATCGCATTGTCTAAATATCACTACCGCATCATCAATTGATGACTCGACTTTTTTATGGAATAACACAACAGAGCAGTAAATGAACTCACCTCCCCCTCTCCATCCACACACTAATGTACATTGTATGAGTTTGGGAGGAGGAGGATGAGGAGGAGGAGGAGGAGGAGGAGATGGGGAAGGGGAGGAGGAAGAGAGGGAGGCAGTGGGGAAGCTCAGGAAGGAGGGTAGTGACAGGGGGAGGGTAGATGGAGGTGGGGGAGGGGGAGGGATACAGTTGAGACAGGAAGTAATATGCCAAAGAAGCTACCAAGCAGCAGCAATTGCCTGGTGTGCCTCATGAGACAAAAAAAAAAAAAAAGATGCTAGCATCCACTGTCAACTTTGCCTGGATGAACACGGGGAGGAGCAATCACGCGCATTTCGAATATTTCTTGCACGAACCTCGCCAAAACTGCAAGGGGGAGCTTAGATGGCAAAGTGTATTATCTAACCACACTTTTTTTGAGTGCAGTTTAAATAAACACCTGACAAAGGATTTTGATTTTTGTTTCCTTTTTTTTTTCTTCTTCCTGCTCCTTTCCCTTCAGGGTTTTGTGCAAAAGAAAAACAATGAATGCGATGGAGGATCGGGAAAGCGAATATTTAGCCGAGATTGATGTGACTTTCCTTTGTGCTGCGTCAAATTAACGAGGGTCATGCACTCTTGTAAGACGGCCTGAGGGGGGGGGGGGGGGGAACGGGCTTAGGGTCGGGTCTATAAGCCAGAGCAATAAATATTGCGGATTTGCGACAGTAATTTGATGTATGCATGGGCATGTGGCAATGCAATGCATAAAATGTATACATCCATTATTCACCTACAAAAATTCCTCTCCTTCTTCCTTCAGTCTATCTCTCTCTCTCTTCTCTCAATCTCTTTATTTTTCCTACATTCTCTCTCTCCTTCTCCTTCTATTCTTTTCTTAGTATGTACACCTCCACAGAATATCTTTCTTTGAGTCACAATGCACCACATCCAATTAGAGCAAGTGAAAGTTATTGCTGGCATCAAGCGTGCCCATCTCAACATGTCCTACCTCCTAGCAGATAATCAGCAGAGGAAGATGGTGCACCATATTAAAGGCATAATTTACCTTTTGCAGAAGAAACAAAAACCCAGCATTAGTGCTTTAAAATAGTTCTAAAATGTGAGTTAGGGATAGAAACAAGCACTAAAAATTTGAATCCATATAATCAATGTAACTATTGTGAAACACATAAAATGTGAACAATAGTTATAAGAAAAATGTTTCCAGACTAAACCGTCTATAGTTACGGTTTAATGAGAAAAATACTGACATCTCCTTATATTTTAGGCTATATTGCAAATATTTTATATGGTACGATGTTTTGTGATACAACAGACCTATACATATGCATCAAATGTGATTTCTTGAACATTTCTTAAATCACTGCTCCCAAAGGTAAACAGGACCTTTAACCCTCTGTGCGCTATGAGTGCTGATTGACACAGAAAACCCCCTAGCATTGTACACACTGTCCAAAGTTCCTGGCACGGACAGGGTTAAACCAGTCTGATCATGACCTAAACTGGAAGAAAAATTTGTGCCACTCTTTCTTTCTGTCACTCCTTTTTGAGGTTACAAAAAGTGGCATCAATCAGAAAAACACTTTCCACTGTGTCCATTTGAGGAGAGCGCGTCATCAAAATTTAGATGCCAGGATAAAAGTAATAGAGAGTACCACAGAAAATTGAAACCGAGGATGATGATGATAATGATGATGATTCTGATGGTGATGATGATGATGAAGATGATAACATTGGTGAGAATAATAAGCATTTGATGATGATGGCAATGATGACAATAATGTTGATGATGATGAGGAGGAGGAGGATGAGGATGAGGATGAGGATGGTGATAATGATGGTGACGATGATGATGATGATGATGTTGATGATGATGATGATGATGATGATGATGATGATGATGATGATGATGATGGTGATGATGCTCCTAGTCAAGAGATCAACATCAACATGCCAGTGAGGCTGGGACACACAGTGGAGCACAGGTTATATCTGCCAGAGGAGAAACAGTGACACATAGCAGCACTCTACAGGGAAGACTCTGGGGATTTGGCGCCTCGGGAGCTTGTTTGGATCCCTTGAGATGTGGCATGTCAAAGCAAACATCAAATAACACATGTGGGACTTGGCATGCCATAACTGTCAAACTGCTAGCTCATCCTGCTTTTCAGAGATAAGTTTTGCAAGAAGGGCCTGTTCTGTCAATACTGGAATCATTCAGCGTCAAAACATCACTTTACATCCATGGTTACAATGTGTTGAGACAGGATGGTACATGTAGGGCCTACAAGTCAATGCTCACGTCAAAGATTAGTGTGGACACGCTCCGTTCACATAAAGTCCTGATACACACTACAAAATCACCAAATATGCACACTGATTTTCATCATTTTTGGTTATGAAAATTCACCTCAAACAAAAATGAGAGGAACATCCCTTACATTTCACAAATTCATGCTAGGAAAAGAAATGAAATTAACTGTCTGCAAAGTAAGTCCGGTGTTACTTTTATGGCCTTGACATGTGATTTCTGTATTACACTGGTTGTCTACAGAATTCATGAAAATAAAAAATAAACCAAAATATTCAGTTTGTCAGAATTAAATCCACATTTACAAATTCATGATGTAGTGAAAGGTATCCAGGCACTCCAAGGTAATGACAACTCTTGTCTAACTTTGGTGCATTACATTACTTAAGTATACATGCGTTCTTTTTTGTGGAAAGTACTTGACAATTTCAGTTCATACCTCATTTTATCCTCAAATAGAGACAAAAACTCCCTGAAATTCATCTTAAGACTAAAGGCAGAGTGTACCACTGGGAAAGATTTTAGCCACTACCTAATACCAGGATCAGACAATCCAAGACGAAGCTCTTTGAGTTCGGCACCAATCTGCAATGCACACATCGACTCTATGATCTCAAGAACAGGACATACAGAATATGGTTAACGTCTGAGTGTACGGAATACGGTTGCATAACGATAACGTGGAAAATGTTACTGCACTTGAAAACGCAGCAGTGTCCCTCCCACTGACTTTATCCCAGTGGACACCCCTATGCACTACAATGGATTGATCCGAATCCATCGGAGCATCTAAAAGCGGAGGACTTTAATTCCACTGAACGGGGATTAGCTCGAATTGCCAATTTTCTCCATCTCATCTGTCTTTAGTCTCTGTCTCTCACGATGCCCAAAGAATGTGGCCTTGTGATGAGTGAAACCTTAGACAGATTGTCGATCATCATGATCTAGAGCCCAGCCAGCCATCAGGGAGGAAAACAAATGGGAAGGGATAAGAAAACAAAATATTTGCTAAATACAGCACTTTTTTCTCGCATAATGTGCAAGAGGTAGGCATGTAACATGTGCTGGTAAGGCTCAGATATATATAAAAAAAAAATATGCTACTAATCTACAAGACATTAACATTAATAGCAAAAAGACAACAGCTATGGAAAATCTGGAATGGGAGGGGGGGGGGGGTAAGAGGGGGATGCAGTACCCCAACTACCAATACCTCTGATATTACTTATTTTAGGTCTAAATGTCTGAAAAATTTGTTTGCTTGTTTCCCTTTGTTTCACTTTATTTTAAATTCATTATTTTGTCTATGTTATAGTACTTCAGAATTCATTGAAAGCTGCAGATGAACAAAAACAAGGTACTCTGTATAGCCATGTTATATTTCGTTTGAGTGTGTGTGTCAGCGTATATGAGAGGGATTAGAAACATGCTTGGGATTTAACCCTCACTGTAATTTGTAACACTGGCCTCTATTGGCATGTTTTCAGAGACCACACTGGGCCAGGCCCCAAAGGGGGGGGGGGGGGGGGGACATTAATCCAATCGCACAGATCAGCATTTATCAATCATGCTGTTATGTGAGCACCTCTGAGAGGGGGGAGGGGTTCCATTGACCCTGATGAAAACTTGTTGTAAGCTAGGCTAGGAATGTCCAATCACGAACAGACTTCCATTAAAGCGGGCCGAATAATTTTGACATTCCACAATGCGCTGGCTCTGCCTACTTCTCCCACTGGAGTCCAGGACCAGACTGGTACTGTCAATGCTGTCAAATTGTTCACGAGTTGTTCATTTAGTGCTCTGTGATCTTCTTATAATCATAACAACTACCCCCTCCCCCCCCCCCCCCCAAAAAAAAAAGAATCACACAAACACTCAGAAACTGTGACTTCCTTAACAAACCATTTTGTTATAACATTGTGCAACAGGAGATCAAATATAACATGCATAATTTAACAAAAATATATATATGAATTCATATGGATCCTTCACAAACATGATTTCTTTGACATTTCTCTGGCTGTTCATTCTCGAAACTTAGACTGGGTTCAAGGAATGGTCACTGTCTTCCAATCGTGAACTCCCATTGGGCGATACTTTCAACCAGACAAGAAGTTCCGCCCCCGGACAAGTTTACCACACTCTTCTTCAATTTCTAATGGTGCTCAGAACGTCCCTCCTCCTCTACCTCCTCTCTGTAATAGCTTTGGCCAACCCATCTCTACGTTTTCTTCACCATCCCATCCAACACAAGTGCAGTCCATAAGCACTCATCCATCTACATGATTACTTACACTTTATCCTGGTTCCCTACCCCCATCCCCCACCACCCCCCCCCCCAACCCCTTCCCTCCCTTCAGCTGTTCGGTCCATCACTCCAAGCTTGGAAAGAGCTTGTAAGAATGTTCACAGAGTTTTAAATCATTCTCAAGAATCAAATTTCGTTATGATTAACTTACTAACAGCACACAATGCTACAAATGCCAATGAAGCATGAACATACAATGTAGTGTACAGGATTGAGAAAGTATTGATATGATAGCTCATGATATGAAAGAAAAATAATACACTGAACCATAAATAATTTATCAGGCTATGAGAATGATTTCAATTTACTAGCATAGTCAAAATCATGGCACTAATGTGATTAATTCTTTGCATGCTTTGAATGCTGATTGATGCAGAAAACTCCATAGCATTGTACACACTGTCCAATGTCTCTGACACAGAAAGGGTTAAAGGAGGATTTGGGAGTACTACCCTGCTACCAGTATGCCTTACTTTCTGCAAGTTATTAGTGCATAGAATGGGAAACTTGCACATTAACATTTTCCAGCCAGATACTATAAAGCACTTGCTGTATTCATCCTTTATACTCACAGCAAAGATCATTTTTACTAACAGCATGATGAAATGAATTCAAATGCCTTACACGCAACCTTAACCACTCAATGAAGGCAATTTCCCCACCATCTCTCATAGGTTTTTTTTCCTCCCCTTCCTATCCAAGCACTGGTTATGACGGCTACGAAAAACTAGCAAAGGAGCGCTCGCATTCCTAATGGGGAAGCAAGATAACAGATCAACCCGTTTACAAGTTACCTCTTCACTAAAGGGGCTTCTCAAAAGTCTCTGGTTTCCATGGCAACCCGATGCTTGTGTTTTTCCCCCTTGCTCCATGCCCCATCCATTACACCGCCTCCGCAGATGGCTTGCACCGATGCACACCGTTTTCTAATGACCTGTCTCCACAGGCTAGTCTCTTGATTTTTGTCGGTTTGGGGTAGAATTCTGAACAGTTCTTTCCCTTATAGCTCTCTCTTTCTTTCTTTCTTTTTTGTTCTTTCTGCTCCCTCTACCTGTGTCAAATTAGTCTTGTTACTGCCAGTGGAAAATACTGACAAAACAGTGCTGCAATCGCTGCATATATACAGCATACAAAAAATATATACACATACAAATACATACATATATACTTCCATACATACATGTATACATATATCCACATACATACATACATATGTACTACCTATCTATCTAGTTATATATGCATAAAAATATGATACAAAATGAGAATTTAAATCCGAGTGTTGGTTCCACTCTAAACTCAAGATGAACAGAAGAGAATAATGCATTCCCATCCAATAACTCTTAATCACGCCAAATTTTTGACATAGCACACATCTTCTTCAGGGTTTCTAACATATGAACATGATGACTCTATTCTTGGTGCTTATCATATTCATACACTTCTGAATCAAATAGACTCACTGATGCACAAAGTGAATGAGAAAGACTATGTACATGAACATCCATACCCTAGTTTCACGGTGCTGATGCTCACTTCAATAAAACACAATTTTCTGTGCAGAAAACTACTGTATATAAGACTCTCCATGTCTGTGTCTCAGAGGGGATGTTGCATCGAAATTGGAGTCGCGATCGATTGCAGCTCGGATCAGACGCAAAAATCAAATGCGACTGACAGTTGAGCGCAAGTTCTGTTGCATAAAGCAAGTTGTGATTGATTGCCATTTGCATTTGATCTTTTGCTCTTTACTTCAAAATACAACCATCATGTATGTGCCTATCTCTACAAATGGACAGGAAAAAATCACTGGGACAGCACATCATCTGCCAATCACACTAGACAATGATGGGTAGTATGAGTGCTTGTAAATATGTAAAATTTAGGTGAATTTACGGGCAAGGGAGTTATTGCAGAGCAATGACGAATGTTTTAGATTCCAGTGCGGATGTCCTATTCAATCCATTCACTTATTTTAATAAGTTTTGGTTGCTGAAAGACAAAAGAGATAAGTTAGCTAGTATTAAAATGCTTTTGTAGGTATGGGTATTGTACAGCCACACTGTCATCAATCGTACATTGTATGTTGGAACAGGGAGGTGGGAAGGTGCAACAGTTACATTTGATTTAGAGGACTTAGATTTTGGAAAATATACTCGATTGTAACCCTTGCATGCTGCAGGCCCCTCATAGCCTCCAATGCACGCTGAAAATGCCCATCACTAGGATAATTTTCCAAATGCTCCTACAAACGGTAGCTATCACACGGTCATAGTGGGGCAATATGGCTGTGTAACCAAACTATTCTTATCCACATTACCCAGCCCTTGTCTCGGAGGGGGGGGGGGGGGGGCAAAAAAAGTAGATTAGTAAGAAAAAAAAACAACAAAGGATTGGAAATACACAAATTGTCATGGTGACACTAATCACTACCATGTATCAAATCAGAAGAAATTAATCAACAGGCTGGAGGACGAGGCTAGGCAGGCAGCCGCAGAGAAAGCGACGACGGTCGCATCTCCTGGCGACGCCCATCCCTGGGCCCCCCGCGCTGCTGCCGCAAGCCTCCGGGGGACGGGTTCATCCAAACATTTTACGCTCATGCGCAATTGACTCTGTACATCAAACCCATGTCAGAAATGCTCCGGCTTATGCACGCAATCTTGGCTCAGATTTTTTTTTTTTTTTTTTTTTTTTTTTTGCGCTCTGTTTCGCCCCCACTATTTCTCTCTCTCTCTCTCTCTATCTCTCTCTCTCTCTTTCTCTCTCTCCATCTATTTTGCTGTATTGCTCATTATCTAACCACTGCCCATTTTTTTTTTCCACCATACCTGTCTGTCGCTGTAGGGTTAGGTGTCTCCCCTGCAGCCTTTTCCTCATTTCAAATCCCTGGTCACCAAATCACAGTTTTTGCTACATTTCTCAAAACAAGCTGATTCTTCTCTGGTTTCTGTTTTATTATGTAACTCTTTTTTAAGCTGCACCTCAATGTCATCAGTTGTCTTCTGCAAAGCTGTAAAAACTTTCAGCAACATTTTTTTTCATTTCATCCATCCTTCTATTCCGACAAATCTCTTGCTTGTAAACATCCTTTCACCCTACATACACACAAACAAGTATTGTACACACGCAAATAAACTTATAAACTGTCAGTCTATCTGTCTGTCTGTCTGTTTCTCTGTCTCACACATACACACTTACATACACAATCTCACCCACACTCTTTCTTAATCTCTCTCTACTCTCTGTGTGTTTTTACCTCTACCCTTGCTTTTTCTTTGGTTTTCTTTTATTTTCATTTTCTCCTTGCACTATGTACCCGGTATCTCAATCTTTTGTTATAGTAGATGGAGGCCTGCCATTCCATGTTAACTGTTCAGTGACAGTATGTACATCTGTTTTATCTCCATGGCAAAAATAATCAAACTGCATTCACCTCCATCAAAAGTTCCTTTCCTGTTCCCTAAAAACATTCTGCACTTTTAACATCTTTTTTTTTTTTTTGGGGGGGGGGTGGGGGGGGGAGGGAAGGGTTCAGAGCTCTATTTTCTTCCTAAAGTAAACTGCAATAATGGAAAACAAAACCAAATACAACATAAAATTGTCTTCATTCAACACATCCCATTTTCACTGCTTTTAGTCAGCCTCAAGTCTGTCAAACTCAATTTTCTCATGGTCATTTAGATCTTCAAACTTCATGTCATCACTCTTTACATTAGAGACACCTCCATATCCCTCGCTTCTTTGGCAAATTTCCCTGTAATGTCTTTGTGATTATTTCCTGGATTTATTCAGCTGCTAACACTGCTATGCAAACACCCATACACACATCTTCTTAGAACTTTCTTCTTAAAGTTACATTTCATTTCATTTTTGCATGCAAACATATGCTATTCTCTACCTTGTATATGTTCCTCTTTTTATCTGATGATAAAGCTCACACACACACAACTGTTTCCAGTATATCAAGCAATATCACACATCCTAAAAGACCACCGACATAAACAGAACAATGCGAAGTACATGGTAAATTCAATATTTTGCTAAAATGCTGGGTACTATAAATGCCACACACACCCATCTATATACAAATATGAAAAATATGCCATTTTTCATAGGCCCTGAATTCCTGAACTCAACCACAGAGAAATAACAACATGGGTAGATACTATAGCAAGATGGCGTACACCATAGACTGTAAAACAAAAAAATATATGTATACACAATGAAGTAGGACAATATAACAAAATACCTCAACCACCTAACGATTGCATTATGGGCCACAATTTAGAGAGACTAAAATACTTTTATTGTAACACAAGAGGTCACAACAAATTTCCCGGAATGATACAAACAAGCATTACACATGTATCTGCAAAAGAATTTTCCACAATCCATTCTCATGAACTTAACGGAGGAAACAGCATCCATCTCCCTAGACTGGTGCCCTTGTCCTACCCTCACCCACTTCAATCCAATTTGAAACCATTCTTAAGCACAATGCGACTGATCAATTTCTAATGGCAGGGGCAGATATTTACTTTTATTTGTCTGCGACCTCTCTTTCTCCCCCCCCCCCCTCCCCCCCCCCCCCCCAGCAGTTAAGCATTTAATCTCATGGTTCGAGGGGATGCAAGCAGCTACCTCTGTACTTCGATTTCCAACCCCCTTTATCGGAAGATCTCTTAGCCATCGTCAAATCTTCCCTCACTCAACTCCCTTTCCTCGCACTCCCACTTCCCTTTCTCCAAAAGCTGAAATTAAGGAGAGCCTCGGCCCAACCCCCCTGGGTACAATTTGATCTTGCTTTGGCTGCAAATTAAAGCGCCGCAGCCAACTGCCTCGCCCGAAACAGGACCAACAATCATATTCGGCCTGGAGAACGCGGCTCCCGATTGCTGTACGGGGGTTCCTATTCTAGCATTCATTTGGAAGAGACAGAGTAAAAGGAAAAAATTGAAGTAGAAAACCTCCTGATTTAACGTTTACACACACAGTGACTACACACTTATATACAAATTCTTCAACCAAATTTAAATCCATTAAGAGCATGCTTCAAAGGTTTTTGGTGTTTTGGGGGGTTTAAAGACTATGTAAGCTATTATACATTGTAGAGTCTGTACCTTGGAATCACATTGTATTCCTTGTCTCGAATGGTGGTACGTGTACCTGTTATAACTTATTTACACACACTGTCTGTTGGGCATGTGTATGCCTGTACAATTATGCATTTCGTCCTGAAATTTTCCCTGTTCTTTTTTTTTTTTAGATGGATGAGATACATTACATAAATGATTTACCCGTCTGTTTTGTTTGAAAAATTGTTACTACATTAAAATACACAAAATTCCACCCATTTTTAACAGATGACCACTCCTCATTACTATGATCACAGCAATTTTTTTTTAATTCCTTGTTTGTGTGTGTGTGTGTGTGCGTGCATGACATGAAATGGCTGTGTGGATTTTATATGAACTCTGCTAGCAAATGTCTGCAGCAGACGATGACAAAAGCGAAACTCGAAAAATACTTGAACAGCAACCAAAGGAGATTCCTGTTGCATTGACTGTTTACCTTCCCTGGAGACAAAGAGTATCATGCATTACTCGGATTGAGAAGATGCAGTAATATGTTTACCGGCAAATCTTTTCCAACGGTTGTTGCACCCCTTCTCCTCCCCCCCCCCCCCCCCCCCCCATCTCCTCCCTAAACATTCATAGTCTCTGGAATAGATGATAATACCGTCATTACTTCCTCTCTCGTCCTTCATCTCAATTCTCCATCTTCGCCCCACTCTTCACCCCTACTGCTTCCAGCCAGCATCTAATGATAATCACCCGTCCACGCCACAATTGATCCCCTGACCTGTTGTCATGCCGACCCATCCAGGAACAAGGGTGGGGGATGCCTTGGGAAGATGCAGGGGGAGGATGCTACTTATAAGAGGATTAAAGATTTCACATTTACAGCCCTCCGGAAGTATTCAAAGGGTTATCCATTTGTGTATTTGTGGGGCTCCATTCTCTCTCTCTCTGTTTTTTTTTTTTCATCTCTCTCAATCTCTCTCAATCTCTCTATTTCTTCATCTATATATATTCTTATCTACTTATGTTTCTTTTTCTGTCTCTCCCTCTATCTTCATATCTCCCTCTGTCTATATATATATATATATATCTCTTTCTATTTCTCTTGCTGTGTGTGTTTGTGTCTTTCTAACTCAGACATGAATAGTCAGATCAAATTGTATATTCCCGTTCAAAGATGATACGTTCAATTTGATGTGTAAAACAATGGAAAGACATCCCTATTGGGGTATTAAGCAGTACCTTTCTTGTAAGCATTTTTTCCATTTTCTTTGGGGGGGGGGGGGGTGGGTGGGGGATGAGAAGGGAGAAGAGGTCTCAAAGGCAATGATTTGGTTACTATGACTACATACATTGATTCCCAATAAACACATAGTATTAAATGCTGCTGTCACGTTGTGACCCCTGTCTATTATAAAATGTGTTACTTTGTATTGTAAAGAAGATATATTTATATGTTCAACTCCTAATCATTTTTTAGATCACTCAAATCTTCAACCCCCTCCTACTCTGCCACCTCCTGTAACCCATAGCCTATAGAATATATTGTAAGACTATCATCGCTTGGGATTGGAGGAATCTTTACAAATTGATGGGGGGGGGGGGGCAAAAAGTACTTAATAAACAAAAACAATGATTCACACTGCATGCTGATTGACCACACTAAAAGAAATGGTCTGTGTCCTTGGTCAAACTGTGAGTAACTTTCCTGCTCTATTGCAGGGATGGAGTGATAACGATTGATTGAGATTTCATTCTTATTCTTAGCGGTGAAAACTTGATTGGAGATCAGTGACTTATCTCATCCTTCTGAAAGTGAGCTTGATTATCACCCCAGAATGTATGCATTGTTGGTATGCCACCCGAAGTCTAGGAAATATAAGTTATCATCAAAGCAATATGTTCTAAGCTAAGAGCCTTACCACTGCAGTGTTCACGATATTGTATAAACAATATCAACATGTTTTGCGACAAAGGCACTCCAACGGAAAGAAAAAGTTAATCAAGCATTCATTAGTGATGCAAAATGATATGCATTGGGGTCAAAGTACCTGTGATAAATGATGTCATGTAACTCCTATCAAATATTATTTTAAAACCCCTGACACCCTGTGTAATAATGCTAAATGTAAAATTATTTTCTAAACAGTTTATGTAAAGATATGAACACAAAACTGCACCAAAAATTAATCTAAGGAAGATGTGAAGAAAGTGGTGAGTGTGCATCAGAATTGGACAGCCATGGGGAGTTTGAGAGGCAAAGAGAAAAAACAACAACAAACATCTAGATGACGTTTCTTTACTCATGAAGCTCACGCTTGCAGAACGGAAGCATCATGTTCCCTGAATAGCTGAAGTGGTTTCCAAGGTAACAGCTTTCACTCAAGTTATGACATTTGAGCTTTGTCTATTTTTTTTTTCCATTTTCTTTCCTCTCTTCAACTTTCTGCTTGAAAACTTAATATTCCTTCAATGGTTTTCATACAGCTCCCAGCGTTACCTGGAGTTCATTAGTGGCCATCATTGTCAAGCCTTGAAATGTCAAATCTTTGTTGCATCTTATTATATTATAATATTATAATCTCTTACTGTTTGAAAAAAAAAAAAGGAGCATACTGCATTCAAATGCAGAAAGAAAATTGTGCATTATGTGGTCCTTACTCAATTTTGGAATCATACTACCAACCCTTATTTTGAAACCAACTTTGACTGAATGCAATTGGACAGGTTCAAAGAACCATGTTTACTTGTTCTCCTCTACATTAACCCCCCCCCCCCACCTGTCATTACACAACATACTTTTCATCCTCCATAACAAACTTTTCCCTCCCTTTCTCTCAGTACTCCAGGGACTGTTTATCATTCTTCATATTCTTCTGAATGATGAGCCCCTGAATCTGACGGCTTGTGAGACGTAAACAAAATTAGGGGAGCTCAAAGTTGAACTTCGCAGCCGAGTGCAGACATTTACAAAATAAACGGGGTGGGGTGAGTGTGCATGACAGCTACAAACTGCATGTTATCGAGAAAATGAAAAGTGCAGCCGCTTAGCAGAGGTTTGTGTCAGCGCCTGCTAATTTCCTCCAGCGTTCTCCAACCACTCCGCCGCATCATCCCACGATTGACGTCGGGATTAGGGCAGGGTTCCGTGATGCCGCCACTTGCTGGGCCGGTGTGGGGGGGGGGGGGGTGCTCACTGACACGCCAGAGGCTTTTACCACATACGCGACACCTTGGGTTTCATGTTCTAGCAAATCTTTCTACCAAATTTCCAAATATACTGTTCTGATAACAATAAACTGCAAATCAATTAATCAATCAATCAATCAATAAAATAGAACAATAATGATACACTTGTTCAGACTTCTTTGCAAACATCATTAGAAAAGCACAAACATCCATTCTTCTACTCCTGTTGAAACATTTTGATACAAGGCATATGAACACATCAGTGTGCCATTTGCATCATGTTTTCAGCTCGGCCTTCTTCTCACACGAATGAATCATTGATCTCACACACACCATACACACAAAAAAAAACTTTAAAAAAAATATGTCATGAGATTAACATTGTAGCAAGCATTTCTGGGACACGAATATGGGATAAAAGACAATGTGATATCAACGCATGTGGGTCATACAAATATTTGCACTGTCAACAAATAGCGGGGTGAAACACATGAAGCATGATTTTATTTGAACAACCTGGGATCAAGAAGCGGAGTCAAATTGGGCAGGTCCATATCCAATGAGACGGGGAATACAATTTATTCCTTACATGTCTTCTTGCAAATTTTGTTAAACTACATACTGTGCACAAGATACTTCAAGAAATAAATCAAATGTCTATCTTCTCTATCTGTTCAAAGTTGGTTCTATCTTCTTCATTTTTAAAATCAAATTCTATTCATCCCTCTAAATAAATGTGTGTACACTTGTGACCATGCATCACAAAACAAACAAAAAGTCGCACCCCTTGATTTTACGTGAGGACTCAAAAAGGTGATATGGGTCAGCCAAGTCAATCTTGAGTCTTTCATAATTATCATCTGAAAGAGATATTCTTCTATATCATCTTTAAGTTTGGGATCATAGAATGAATGGAAAAGGGTGTTTTTAGCAGTTTGTCTACAACCCTTTTTTTTGGGTAGTGTATAGTGTGATAAGGTACAGTGTATGTCTTTAAGAGGTCCCTTTTCATATCCTTTGCGCACTCTTCACTTTCAACTCTACTAACTTTTGAAAGGATGAATAATGCTACTGCTTTAAGAGTTCACATTTATTATGAACAGAATGTGTTAATATACACGTAGCATGCTCAGTTTCAGCTTAATCTGACAATCCCTTCATTGCTGTTGCTCCTGTGGTTTACATCCTTTTTTTTGTCCCTTTCATACCACAGCTAGCGCACAGCTTGGCAAAGATTACGCGCTTGAATAGACTCTGTACTTCAGAGCCTCTTTTCTCAGTTCACACTTTCCAGAGTGTGTGCTTTCTTTACAAGATTTTGATAGGTTAGGAGAGTCCATTTGAATTGAGTTATACATCATTTTAAAGCTTACAGTTTACTCTTTCAGAATCTGCCCTTAACTAAAAATTCATGTCTGGCGGCATTTTGTTGGTTTTGTGATGCAGGGTCACATATGTGTGTGTGTGTGTGTGTGAATGCCTGTGTATGTATAAATGTATATGTGTAGGGCCTACATATACATGCGTTGTATTATATACAAATACATGTACAGCATTAAACATGCATAATATACACAAGGTACATGTATAGTATCCACACATACAAAGATACATTTGTAGAAGCTGGAATGACTATTTGCAAAGTTGTAAATTTCTTCTGACTCTGTATAGATTGTCGTCATTCCACTGGACAAGCATGAATCATATTGCATGCCATGAATTGAAATATTTCCCTATTTCAAACAGTCTTGATCCAAACAATGCATGATGGAAGTTTTCTTTTCATAGATTACCATAAATCATTGCAAGCACTGAACTGGACGTCCAGCCAAGAAGGTGACTTAGATGCCCGTTTTACAACGAGAGCATGTAAACCTCTGTCTAAAAGATTAATGTGGTATCCATTGATGGAGGATCTTGAGAATACTGAGTCGAGGGTGATGAATATTCAAACACATAACACACAGACAGACATGGACACAAATCATCAAGTGATATTGAAAAAAAAAAATGTATAACCTGTAAACACGTGCAGCAAAGGAAATATTCATATAAGCCAACTACACATTCAACAGATACCTCCTTTATCTAGATGTCCACGTTTATCTACAAACTGAAGACAAATATTGAATTCAATACGTTCCCACAAGAAGACACAACATTGGCAACATGAATATTCAAAGAAAAACAGAAAAGGCATGAAACAAAATCCAAAAGGTGACAAACATTCTCTCAGATTACAGTTTTTACATGTCAGTGCATGATTGCTATCATGTATCATTCTGAAGCGCAAGTTTTGTCTTGCCCCATCTTGCGAGTGTTGATCCTAAAACTGGTGTTACATATCCATCGTTTTCGTGCAGGAATATCAAAGAGTTACAACGGAATCCTGGAATGCTAGTGACCAAGCCCCCACCTCTTTTTTTTTTTCTCTCTCTCACTCTTAATTTCGTATTTCGATCTTAAACTTCAGAACATCCTCCCACCCTCTCCTCACCCCCCGAAACTGAAACCTCCAGAATGCAAACTGATCATTTATTCTCCGCTTCTGCGCCGTCTCGCCGCTAACTGACAACCAGAATGGATATGCATTGCCATCATTTCTCACTCAGCTCTCCCGGCCACCATATTTCACAATCATCTCCGTCCATATTCAGCTCTTTGAAACACAGGTTCTTCTACCCTCCCATTGCTCTCTTATTCCTACAAAACAATCCTTTTTTTTATTTCCTTTCTATTGTTTTATAGAATTAGGTTTCTATTGCTCCTCGTTTACTTTCATTCTTCTTGTAACCATAGGCATTGGAATGAGATACATAAAAAAAAAGCTATCAGTCAGAAGTGGGCGAGTATCTTGCTATTCTTTGAGTGGGAGGAATATTAATTGCTGGCATTTTAACCACCAGAATTAGAGGCAAAAATACGGGAAAAACATGGAAGACAACCACAAATACATCATTGCATAACGAAGTCCCGCACTGCCGACATCCCCTTGCAAAAATCTGGGAAATTCCAAAGGGCAGCCAGCGAGATGCTTGTGTAACATATGAATCTTATTGGGCAACACAATTCCTGGATCGCTGTCTTCGTTCTGAAAGTGAAATTTGCCTGCGTAGTTCTCCTAATAAAAGTTCACTATTGATGCAAAAGGTGGAGAAGCAACTGTACCTAAATTTGTGGTAGATTGAACGTTTGTTTTACCAGCTAAAAACTCCTCCCTTGCAGGTGATTTGTAGGAAGGGGGAGGGGAGGAGATGTCTTTCACAGGTTTTCAAATTACACGAGCACGTTTCCTTAATCAACCCATTGAAGACGAGTCCCAAGCATACTCAGGCAGGTGTCTATGGGAAGTGCTTGTTGTAGCAAAATTAGCCTGTCCTCAACGGGTTAAACTACCCTATGCCTGGACAATTTCTAAAAACATAAGAGGCAGCCGAACACAGTCAACTCTACATACACCCTGTATTTCTGGAGTACTTGCCCCCCATCCCCCCCCCCCCCCCCCCACCCATTGCTCTGAGTTCATACAATCCCTTCAATCATGATTTAATAGGCTCATACAGAGCTCACAAGAGACTGTCTCAATGCATCCCCAAATTGCACATTTTCCGGTGAGCTCAAGATTGTTTGAGCCCTCCAACACGAGGAACTTGGTAAAACTGAAGTGTTTTCACAAAATACCCGGAAGGGGGGAGCGAGTGTTTGATCGGTTGTTGAGCATCCTCCCTCTCGGCTGCAACAAGTTTGTTCACTCTTCCGGCTAGAATTTCTTATTGCCGAAAAATATGTATTCATGAAGATCAGTTTCCCCCGGCATTGGGTTCAAAAGACAGAACTACATCCAGATTTGACCACTTACAACCTACACAATGTCATACAGTCTTCACGACTTTATAGCCATATGCAATGCACTTGCAGGAAAGAAGAAGGAAAATATAGAGCTAAGAAATTGGCAAATGATGGTGATTTACAAGGGAAGTGTGTAGCAGCATAATGGCAACATATTTCACACAGGAGAACACCCACATTGCACCAGAAATTGACAGAATAGCTCCTTTGAAAACATTACACTCACATCTAATGGCTGAGCAGTTTGTGGTCTCGATTAGATAATGGTGCACAACTGGGGAGAATATTGTACATCACGTTATGACAAACTCTGCACTCAAACAAGCATATACATGTAGATGGACACATACACTAAAATCATCACCAACAACATATCCATGGGTTGTCTGCATTTAGCATCCAACATTACAACTTTAAAAGTTGACAAAGGAAACCTAATCAGCATCACATATTCCTGGGGCTATCTGTGCACCGCAAAGCCAAATGAACATAAACACAACACAAACATAAGAGCAAAAACCTAAAAAGGACATTTAAAGAATGACAAAATGTGGTACAATTTTTACACAATGCCTTTTCCTTTGGTAGTGATTCATAAAGGTGCACCAAAACACTTTTACAGAAAGGCACAGAAAGAACACAAAATCATGAGAAACGCATAGATGAAAAAGTGAGAATAAGAGAATACGAGAAAGAGATTAATAAATACAGAGAGAAAGAAGAGGAGAGGAGAGGAGAGAGAAATATATAAATATACCACAATAACAGAAGAGAAATATATAAATATACCACAATGATAGAAGAGAAATATATAAATATACCACAATGATAGAAGAGAAATATATAAATATACCACAATGATAGAAGAGAAATATATAAATATACCACAATGATAGAAGAGAAACATATCAATATACCATAATGATAGAAGAGAAATATATAGATATACCACAAAGATAGAAGGCTGAGGAAGTATATAAATATACCACAATTAAAGAAAAGAAATATATGAATACACCACAATGACAGAAGAGACAGTGTGCATGCCACACACAACATGTACGTACCCAGACTGCCCGAGCTGTATCGGTTGGCCGTGCAACGGACACAGTAGGTGGGGACCAGCCCCTCCACGGGCGTGGCATTGTCCGGCCCAAGGGTGCGCACCACCAGCCAGTCCGGAGCTGGCTGGTCAAGGATCTCCACCGCTTGACCGCGCCGGATGGTCATCTCTTCTTGGGAGCCCGGCTCGGCCTCGAAGTCTTCGACCACCACGCCACATTCCGCACTCAGCCTCACTGAATCCTGCAGGGCAGAGACGTATATAGATGCAGAAAAAGAAAGGAAAGAAAAATATATGATTACATAACATTGGTAGAATTCAAGAGCATGTAAAGATCTTAAAATTCAATGTAAAGATCGGGTTTAAATTTGATTCATATTTGTTATTCACTACAACAAAATACAGCAAAGTGAAGGGAAAACAACACAGGAGAGTTTAGCAAACTTTCAATGAAGATGGCAAATTCCTTGAATAGTAAGTATTTCAACAACAAAACCTCATTCTAATACACCTGTGTCTGCAATGTACGTATGAAACAGTGAAAAAAACAAACCAGTGTATACCACTGGGTAATAATGATGATAATGATATAGACATTTATAATAAGCAACATACATTGTATCCACTCATGGATACCCAAGGCACTCACAATTCTAAATTTTTGTAAGAAATACACATCTGACAGTATAGTTGCAATGTTCTGAATGCACTGAAAAATTGTCCAACTCAAAAATGGTTAAATGCTCATTTCTATCTTTAGGCAAAAGGCATAGCTATACGATAAAGAATGATAAAACTTGCAAGCATTCTTAAGGGTGATAGCACAGTAAAAAGATTTCATGTGATTACATCAAAAGAAACATTGTTTTAAATTGTATTTGCCAATAATGAGACTAGCTTTTAACATTTCCTCTTGGATCTAGAACGCTGATGCCTGCAAGGGTGCATGCAACATTCACATATCAAATTCTCAGAAGGTCCCAAAGAGCAGTAACGGAGATATGAGTGTTATTTGCATCTCATCAGGCAACATCACAATTAACCCATTGAAAACTAGTCCCGAGTATACTCAGGCAAGCGTCTATGGGAAATGTGCATCACAACAAAAATCAGCTCGTCCTCCATGGGTTTTAAAAATATATATATATAAGACATTCCCAAGTAAGGGAGGCTTTTAGTGTTCTCATATCAGGATATAAAGAGATAGTTGTATCCTAAAGTCGCTGATGGCTGAGCCGAGAAAATCTAGTTTGAAGTCAGATCATCAAAATTGGTCAAAATGATCAGATTTCTGTTTTTGGCATAATTTTGTAGTCTAATGCATCGTCTATCATCTGCCAAAATTTTGAAGCTAAATGGTCAAAGGAAAGGTAAGAAAATAGCATTTTTCTGGGCCATGATTTTCCGACTTTCAACGGAACAGAATCATGTCCAAAGATTTGGATTTAGCGCCGCAGCTAGACTCCGCCCCTAGCAATGAGGGAGTGATCTCATTGGTCAGTGTGTGGCATCCTGGTTACCGAATGGTCATGCGTAGACCGCTGGCACCTACATGTAGCTTGAATGAACATCAGAGAGGTTGCTAAGAGCATACCTTCTATTGTCAAACAGTGAAAACTGTCTTGCCTCCCCTTGATCATGATAGCGTCGGAAGGAAAACTTTAAAGAAGGTTTTCTCAAAATGCTGATTTCCTAAACCACTCGACATGCGCTAAAAAAATCCTTGATGTCTCCGCAACCGGGTACTTTTATGAGTCGTGTTATATATGAAATTAAAGTGGAAGAGTATGGGAATATATAATGTCATGTCATATTCAGAAAATTTTCCTCCCCTGAGTTTCGGATCATTTTGTTGTAGCGGGTCACATATGTCTGCAAGTTTTGTTGTTTATGCAAGCAATAAATGAAACCAATAAGATCTACGGTGGTTTCTTTCCTTCCAAACAAATGCAATGCTGATGCAAAGGTCTGGTAGGTACAACTTGTCACTTCTGGCTTAAACTCTATCCTTCTTTCTCTTCTGTATTTTTTTTTTTGTGGGGGGGGGGGCATTTTTTCTCTCTAGTACTTCTATTATGAGGGCCTTATGACTGAGTTAGAGGATTAAAAAAAACTAGAAATATCGCTATGGCGACTGATGCCTCCGCCATAATGCATGATTCTCCCAATAGGTGTATAGGACAATGTTTTCAAAATGTGTGATGACAGTTTCTCCAGAGAGAGTTTCATGTCATAAGGTCAAAGGTCAAAGGTTAGGTGAAAATGTTACTTAACTTCTGACTGACCCTTTTATAAGTTTATGCATCGAGTAATTTTAAAGGTATGAAGAAAGAGTGTAATTTGACAGTGCAAAATAATTTTTTTTTTGCATTAAAACCTTGCTTTGACCCTTAACCTTTGACCTTTGACCTTCTGGCAGGAAATTTCCAAGAGAATCTCCATTAGGTAATACATGTACATATTGTATATTGAATTTTAAAAATAATAATGCAATCATTGCATATGTATACTAGTATATGAGGGAAATAGTAAAATATTGAGGAGTTGACCTTGACCTTTGACCCCCTGACTATTGACCCATGACCCCTATATTCCCTAGATAATCCCTGCCAGTCAGTACATGCGTATGTACCAAGTTCCATGAAGATACATTGAACCATTTGCGAGAAAAGTGAAATTGTAACATTTTCACCTAACCTTTGACCTTTGACCTTATGACATGAAACTCTCTCTGGAGAATCTTTATGCAGTAGTACAACATGTCTACACTAAGTTTCAAGAAAATACCTTTGGGCATGGCATGGATATGGGGGAAATAGCAACATTTTTAGTCTTTCACCTTGACCTTTTGACCTTTGACCTCTTGCCAATGTCACTTAAATTTACTCAACTAATTGCCTTATCATACATCATCCTTGGACCAAGTTTGGGGAAAGCTGCTCCATCCAGTTTTGAGTTATCACATAAACAGATAAATTTTAGGATATGACCTTGATCTTTGACCTTTGACCTCTGTCCGATTTCACTCAAAAATCAATCAAGTAATTGTCCCACCATACATTATCCTCGGACAAAGTTTGGTGAAATTTGCATGATCCAGTCTTGAGTTATCGCCTAAACAGATACAATTTCATGATTTGACCTTGACCTTTGACCTTTGGTCGATTTCACCCGAAATCTAATCAAGTAATTGCCCCATCATACTTTATACTTGGACCAAGTTTGGTAAAATTCCAGTCAATATTACTCAAGTTATCGCGTAAACGAATGCGGACGGACGTACAGTATACATTGTACGGACAGACGGACAACCCGAAAACATAATGCCTCCGGCACCACTTCGTGGCAGAGGCATAAAAAGAAAAATACCATGTAACCTTAACCCACTGAGGACAAGTCCCGAGTATACACAGGAAGGGGTCTATGGGAAATGTGTGTTGTATCAAAATCAGCCTGTCCTCAATGGGTTAAACAAACCAAAGACAGTTGCCACTGCTATCACAGTCCCAAGAACATCCAGAGAACTGAGAAAATTACCTTCACACACAGAATTGCGGTGAAAAAGGGAAAAAGAGATGAGATGGAGAGATGGGGAAGGGAAAGAAAAAGAGAGAGATGCAGAAATCAAAATGCAGATAAATCAAGTTCGGTTCATCGGCTCCGACAGAGAGTGACATAGACCTCAGTTTACACTTATGTGGCCGGGGAAACAAGAGGAAGTACATGTACAGAGATAGAGAAAAAGAAACAAAAAAAAAGAAGCAAAAAAAGAGAAGGAAACGAAGAAGAAGAAACAATCCGAGATGTAGATAGATGGGGGGGGGGGGGGGGAGGGGAGGCAGTCAGCAGTGCGACACGGGACAGGACAGAACAAGGGGACTCGTATGTACGAGCAGATCCCGGACAAGTCAGAAGGAATGCAAAGCGCATCAGAGCGTGCTCATGACTTCCTCTCCTTCGCTATGTATTGATCCGACGTTGCCGCAGCAACCAGGCGTCACCGGGGGGAGGGGGGAAAAAAAGGAAAGAGAAGAAGAAGACACAGAGAGCCGAGGATGAGACGTCAGCCGGTGCATTCACTTTGTTTCAAGTCAGTGTCACAAACTTTTTATCTTTCTTCATTTCCTCTTTTTCTTTTTCCCCATCTCTTGTTTCTCCGTTTCAATATTTTCCCCTCGACTTCACCTGAGGAAAGTGCGAGAGTGTCAAGAAATCATGCGGCTGACTACGTAGGAACAAGTGTTCCCGCATGTCCCTGCGTCCGTGAGTTTGTGCCTTCATGCCCCTTGTATGTCAGTATCTGCATGTCTGCTGTGTTTCTACGTCTATGTGTCTAGTATATGTTTGTATATTTCCACGTCAGTGTGTGTGTATATGTCTGTTGGTCAGTAGGGTTGTATGTTTGCACCTGCATCTGCAATGTATGTGTCTGTGTGTTGAGGTGTCCATTCGTCCGTGTGTATGTGTGTATGTATGGCGCCGTTGTATTTAAAGTATCTGCATCATATGTCAGAAAGATTGTTTGCCCATATGCTTTTGCAACAAAACTAACAAAACTCTCCCAGAGCAAAGCTATCAGTACTGCTGCACGCTTTACTTGTTACTGCTATCAAGCAAAAAAACAAAACAAAATAATGATGATGATGATGATGATGATCCACAGCATTTATATGGCGCCATATATCTGTCACAGAAACATTCAAAGGCGCAGACTCCTCCAAGACAGTTAGCAATTGAATGCCCGGTGAAAAATGTGAGTTTTGAGTGGGGCTTTAAAGTGATCCAGTTTGTCAATTTCACGGCTCCAGGAAAGATGGGAGGGAGTTCCATAGGCGAGGGGCAATAGAGGAAAATGCCCGGTCTATGTATCCCTTGAGATGTGTGATGGGCACCTGGAGAGTAAGGCCAGATGAACGAAGGCCAGGGGGAGGCTGCCGTTGCAATAATAATAATAATGATAATAAATAATAAATAATAATGATAATGAAAAAATAAACCAACAGAAAATGACAGGAAAATAAACTGATTATAATGATCTAAAAATATGATCATGACCCCCCCCCCCCTAAAAAAAACCCAGCAGTTGTACAGAATTTTCTAAACTACAGCTTGTGTACATCAAAAATGTGAAAACGTCAGTGCATTTAATTCATATAGCAAAAGAAAGAGAAAAAAAGATCATCATTGAAGGGGCTGTATGTCACATGACTATCAGTGATACATGTAAATATGGCAGGGGCCTTTTTTATGGTTATATCACGATGTATATTGAGTTTTTATTTGTGATATACACATACATTGTACTTCAAGTGATACATGTGTTTTGACACAGAATCAATTGTTTTTTAATTGCAATTTAAAATGCTTCAATTGCCCTGTATCAGCTGTTGTCATGGAAACTAGCATTGCACTTCCCTCATAGCACAATTGACGTTCCAATGCAATGAAATTCTGTCTGTCCGTTCTTTTCCTCTTTGTCTGTCTGTCGATCTGTCTGTCTCACAATGTCTTGTTATCAAAAGATAGTTATTGTTGAACAACAAGTGGTAAGAGCCATGTAACATGTGTTTTGAACAATGAAAGAAACTGACATTCAACAAAAAGGCATAATTCCAGTGACTCTATTTTGACGCAAACTCATGGGGCAAAAAATGCATTGTACCGGCCATTGGAACCACCGTGACCTTTAAGAATCTATTCCAAGGTACATGTTGTATCTTCAAGTACAGTCCATGACCTTTTTAGTAGAGGGTTTTTAATCTGGGGTTCTTGTACAGAAAGAGACCAAGATACGCAACTTAATGACTTTGACATTGGGAAAGGAACTGTAAACAAACAGGGACTTTGGCTGAGGGAATGTAGCGCACGACGACCTACTCAGCTCAACGACATTATCATTACAGGGAGAAGTCCTCATTTAGGAAATAATCAAGGGCAGTTGTTCTCCCGTTCCCCCACCCCCAAGCAGCGTAAGCTCAACATGGCTCAAAAGTTCAGCTAATGCAGCGGCAGAATAACAATGTTCAACTAATGGTCAGAGTTTGACCAGATGCGTGTCAACACCTACAATGTACTATGTGCTTTGACCGTTCAAACTGGCACGTTTGCTGTAATGCTTTCTTCACCAATTGGCACCGATGTTTGGAAATGGAACTGTCAATGAATGGAGAGTAGGCTTGCAAATCTAAAACTACATCAAGTTTGGATGGAATACTGAATACTAGAGAATAAGCTTGGCAGGTTGACCTTAGTGCTTTGGTTTTTAGCCGCCTTAACCCGTCGAGGACGGGTTCCGAGTACACTCGGGGAGGGGCCTATGGGAAATGCGTGTTGTAGCAAAATCAATCCATCCTCAATGGATTCATCAACCACCTTGCACATGAGATGCTCCCTGGTAAAGTTTGTTCAAGACATACATGGTACCTAGTTCTCCTTAGAAGTAATTTCTGTGCACAAATTTGTATAATGCCCTTTACTCGATCTCGGTAGACATTATCCAAAGAGGACAGGTCGGGTTATTAGCAGGTCTGTCAACTGCAATGAACTTTAAAACTTCAGAAGTTTAGAGAAAATTGTCTCTGCTAATGAAAAACAAACAAACAACCCAACAAACCAACCTCAAGTATAAAGGGAAAACTTTCATGTCCTCTTTCATCTTCAATGATTATTTCTGCTTTTTAATTCAGTTTCTCTTCCAACAGCAGGCTGGCTCACACACTAACCCTAACTCACGTTCCCACCCCACCCCCTAAATTTCAACAGTTACATGTCAGTAGGATGAGAGGCAGATTCCCTTTTACCGACATCTAGTTCCTTGACAATCTTCCTCACTTTCTTCTTATCTCTTTGCAACGCTGTGCGTAAGCGAGGGTAATGCATGACGCAAGCCGGCCATCCTTTTCCCCCGGTTTGTTGGCAGAACGTACGCATTCGCTCACGTCAGCTTCCCCCGCCCCCCCACCCCCCCCCCCCCCCCCCCATCTCCATTATCCCCAAGTATACAGTCTATCCTGTCTCGACGCTCCGCACTCAAGACGGCCGGCCATCCAGCGGCGTCTGAGAAACCTCTCTCTCCAATCCTGATCGGCATAGCGGGAGCAAATTTCAGGAAATGAGTTGTCCATTGAATAGTTGCTGGGGCTTGATTTGTGGGTTTGTTGTTTTGTTTTCGTTTCATCTCCAGGTTAAGTATGGAAAATACACTACCAGAAGAATTGAAAATCACAGATACGGAGAGGACAAAAAAAAAAATGAGCAAAAGGAAGAAAACTGACGGAAGAGAAGATGAGAAAAATATTCCTAACTATGCTCTGCTATACTCGTCAGGTGTGACTGTAAAATTTTAGCTTAGACTGTGATTACTCAGATATTACCAATTTGAAGAATAAGAATATTCTGAATTGCTATTCTACCCACAAAAGCAGGCATCATTAAAACGGTACACCTTTTCAAATATCCCATCTAAATCTTCTTTTGATTTCTTTTTTTTTCTGTAATTATGCCATGATTTAAGTCAATCTATTCAACACTTTCCATACAAGAATAAAGAAATTCACATTAAAAAAAATGCTCCAAATCTGCTCAGATCTGAAACAACTTCTTTCTGATTTACTCTGTCTCTGTGCATGGAAATGCAAGAAATACATTTCAATTTCTTGAGAGAGTGAGACAAAACAGTAGAGATAGATAGATAGATAGATAGATGGATAGATAGATAGATAGATATAGATAGATAGACCAGATAGATAGATAGATAGATAGATAGATAGATAGATAGATGAACTACATGTATACATGCATCAAATGTGATAACTTGAACATTTTTTTAAATCACTGCTCCCAATGGTAAACAGTGCCTTTAAGTTTTCATGTTTCTCTCTTTGCAGTCTTTATTTCTGAATTTACGCAGATTTCATGAAGTTGACCAGTTTTAGCTATTTACCTTTCTCCTACATAGGTTATGTGTCGGGGTAAACAGTCGAAGAAAAAAAAACTTGAATAATGAAAACAGCAGAATTATAAATACAGTCTTTCCACTGACTCACTGAAGTCTAACAACTGCAAGATGTCCACTGGACTGTGAATTCAAAAATGACACTTAAGCTCTTCGAGTTAATCAAATATATGGGCTACTTTGATGATGGTCATTTAGAATGAGATTGGATAGGAACCTTTTGTTTTTTCATATTCTAAAGACATTTTAAAAGTACTTTGAAAACAGAATTGCAAAGGGGTTTTTTTTTGACAGTCACAGGATTGATAAGAGAAACGCTGATTCCCCGAAACTGATAACGGGAGAAGCTGGTAATGGAATAAAATATTAAATTTCATTCCTCCCAGGCAAATTCAATTTATACGTGAAAACAATGGAAACACATTACACCACACTGACACACTTATGCAATTTCCACATTGTGCAGGCATAAAAAAAAGTGCATTATTGGAAATGGTTCACTTAGCACTTGTCTGCTTAAAAGGAGGTTGTCATCACATCTAGTATGTCTTTAACTGACAAAATAACATTTTGTATTTTGTTACATATCATTTTCATCATCAGCACCTTTAATTTTTATACTCCTAGTGGTAAGCTTTATAGTCTCTTAAAAAAGAACTGACATATAATGGGAAATATGATAGGAGAAAACAAGGGGAAAAGGGAAAGAAAGTTATAAGATGGAAGAAAAGATTGTATTTGATAAGAAGAGAAAAAAGAAAACTGCAAATGATGAAAGAATTAAGATATACCTACGATCTTACATAAACAACAAAATAACAAAACACATAGGGTTTAAAGAGAGAAGAGAATTGGTGAAGAAAATGAAGAGAGAAGATAACAATAATGGAAGAAGGAGAGAAAACAAAAAGAAGAAGAAAGATCTGTGGAACTAGAAACAACTGATTGAGGACAGACTTTTTCCTCTCACGTGTAAACCAAGCCTGACTGAAGGTATCCAGTTTCCATCTTGTAACAGAAAGAGAAGGGTATCAGAGGAAAAAGGGCTGTCAGCCTTGTGTACTCTGGAACTAACATCTCGGCAGATGGGAAAAAGGGTAGACAGTGTGCTGCTGCAAACATTTTAGCAGGATATCCGTCACCTCAGCTGGCGTGGGATGGAGAAGGGGAAGGATGATGAGGATGATGACGGGCAAAGGAAGAGGCGGATGGGAGGGGAAAGAAGAGAAGAAGGAAGAATAGGAGGAAGAGGGAAAGAGGAACAAGAGAAAGAATAGGTGGAGGAAGAGGAGGAGGTGGGGGAAAAGGAGGAGGAGGGAGAAGAAGGATTGAAGTGGAGGGGCAGGAGAAAGAGGAAGAAGAATACAAAGAAGTGGGGAGGAAGATGAGGGGGAAGAAGAAAAGGAAGAGCACGGGAGGAGGAGAAAGAAAGAATGGGAGGAAGAAGAAGAGGAGGATGAAGAGGTTGAGAAAGAAGGGGGAAAAGGATGGGGGAGGAAGAAGAAGTTGACGAGAAGCAAAAGGAAGAGGAGGAAAGGGGAGAGAAAGAGGAGGTAGAGGAAAAGGAAGAGGTGGAAGAGGAAGAGGTGGAGGAGGAAGAGAAGAAGGAGGAAGAGAAGAGGAGGAGGAGGATGACAAGGAAGAATTGGAGGAAATGGGATGAAGAGGAAGGAGGAGGAAGAAAAAGAAGAGAAAGAAGAGAAGGAAGAAGAAGAAAATGAAGAGGGGAAAAAGAAAGGATGGAGGAAGAGAAGAGGAAGGGAAAGAAAAGGGTGAGAGATGTAGGGGAACAGGAGGAAGAAGAATAGGAGGATGAAGAAGAGGTGGAGAAGGAAGAGGAGGAAGAGGAAGAAAAGGAAGAGTAGGAGGAGAAAAAGGAGGAGGAAGAGGAGGAAGAGGAGGAAAAGAGGAGGAAGAGGAGTAGGAGGAGGAGAGGACGAGCAAGAGGAGGAAGAGGAGAAGAATAGAGGGAGGAGGAGGAGGGAAAGGAGAGGGGAGGAGGAGGAAGAAGAGATGAAGGAAGAAGAGTGACATGGAGGAAGAGGAAGAAAAGGAAGAAAAGAAGAGGAAGAAGAAGAGATGGAGGAACAGGAAAGGAAGGAAAGAGAAGGGTGAAATATAGGAGGGCAGGAGGAGAAGGAGGAAGAATGGGAGGAAGACAAAGAAGAGTACGAGGAGGATGAAGAAGAGGAAGAGGAGGAAAAGGAGAAGGAAGAGGAGGTGGTGGATGAGAGTTGGATGAGGAGGGAGAGAGGAGGTGGAGAGGAGGAGCAGGAGATGACTAACAAGAGGAGGAAGAGGAGGAGGAAGAAGAAGTGGAGGAGCAGAAGGAGAGGGGCAAGCAAGAGGAGGAAGAGAGAGAATGAACAAGAAGAAAGAATAGGAGAACAGGAGAACAAGAGGAAGAAAGAGGAAGAACAGAAAGAAGAGGAGGAGGAGAAGGAGAAGGGTGCATTACCATGGTATAGAGAGGAGGCAACAGAAACCCAATTGAAAGGAAACATGATGCGGGACAGGAAACCAACCAATAGCCCTTTATTGATAGTTTCTCACTCATTCAAGAACTGATCCGGAGATGCAAACAGCAAGGATACAAAAACATATTATTCCTAAACTTCTGCCTCTCGGGTTAATGGGTCTAACACATTCAAGCCATCCACTTCTTGCTTTTCTAAATCATTTACTTTTCCTCACAGGAGAAACACACACACAAACACACAAACAAACAAACAAACAAACAAACAAAAATCCTCAAGTTGTGCCTTGGAGGACTTTTACTATGATTGCCTTCCAGACATGTTAAAATGTGAGTGAAATGTAAAGGCACAATCAATAAAAATGATTGAGTTCATTTTTGTTTTGTCTGCTTGTTCTGAGGAAGCAATTCTCAGCTTTAAAATGTCATATACATCATCAAAAAATAATTTTCCTAACCCAATGAAATAAGTGATAGAAACTCCAACGTGTGAAGCTCCTTTGGAGAAAAGGGGGCTTTGTGGTGAAGTGTCCAGTAAAAGCGTTGGCTTGCATTTAAATGAGCTAACACATATTAAAGAAGATTTAAAACTTCGAAGGGCTTGTAAGATTAGCTTTAATTTTGGCATGCTCATAAAGCACCTTTTGTTTTTTACCATTTCAGATATCAGTATCATTACTAACTATTTTAGAAAGTTAAAGACAGCTGTCCACACCACTCTTATGTAATCCATGGGTGTCAACAAGAGAATACAAACATAGACCACAGAAATAGGGGTCTATAAAAACTGCAACAACAATAAAAAAAAAAGACCCATACACCCTGCCCCGGGAGGAGCCGTTTTAAGAAATAAAATTCATTGTCATTGTCATTGTCATTGTCTCAATTTCACAAGCTCTCAAACTTCAGATTTAAATGCAAGGATTTCTTCCACAAAAGAATGAAAAATAGGATAAAGCTAAACTATTAAACTGTGAAATTCCATAAGTGCCAAATTAATACGACAAAATTTGTATACTTTCATAATTACCTCTGCCAAGGGAGGAGGTTATGTTTTCGTTACCGTTGGTTTTTGTGTTCGTTTGCATAGTTAGTTAGTTAATTTGTCCGTGTGCAAAATAACTCAAAAAGTAGTTTAACAGATTTAGATGAAACTTCCAGGAAAGGTTTAGAATGATACAAGTAACAGATGATTAAATTTTGGTAGTGATCCGCAAATTTTGGGGGAATTTATGAAGGATTTTTGATATTTTGGCAGGTAGGGTCAATGAACTTGAGAGCTCAGGCTGCGCGTATTTGAGGTTTGCATGCGCGCACTAAAGTGCGTGCTCTAGTTTCTGCTAGGGCGAGGTGCGCCGTGCAGCTGAGGGTTTATGACGTAACATAGGCTTCTATATTGGGAAATCGGGCGACTTTCAGCACACAATGCTATAAGTACGTATGGGTGGAAATCACTGATATCTCTATGGAAGAACAAGATCAGTGGTGGAAATGAGCTGCATGCTTGGCGGAGGTCTGCGCTCTCAGAGTGCTTTTCTAGTTTCAAGATGAAATGAGTCAATAAGGGGAATTTGATTCTAAGCCATCAAGTTACACACAGAAATTAGATCAGTTGAAGAGTTTGAACATTGAACATCACAAATCCATCGCATATGACTGCTTTAAATAGCTTTGTATTTATTTGACACTAGCAAACCCTGTGAGACAAGCAAGTGTCCGTCAGTCTTCCCTAAAAATATACAAACGTGTGAACCTGACATGTAATTATCGTCTGACAACCACACACAACACTGACTCATCCATTCATTCTCATGGCACTACATGCCTCCTTGACACTGTTTGTACACTATAGTCATATGGTGTGTATCAGAAGGTGTGGGAAACACGGGGCTGGTATCATGAACTAATTTTCCAGGGTTTATTGAAAGATGGGCCACTTCACCTGGGCCCCATTTCATAAAAAGTTTATATGACAGCACCTCTCGCTGGAATGGCGGGTGTCATAGTAATGACACGAATCCAGCTTTTTGATTGGCTGTTGCTATGGGAAGTTGCCATTCCAGCAAAAGTTGCTATTCTGTTACATCTTTTACGAAATGGGGCCATGGTCTGTGCCCTACTCTTTGTGAGAGAAAGCTATGTACATGTACAGTTGTAGGGTCGTTTTATTTGCTTGAGCTGCAAGTCTCACACCAAATGACTGCCACTTTTATGTCGTAGCTGTAGGAGGGAGTGTCTTGTCTCAGCTGGGCTCTAACAGCCTGAGCCCCTGGATTGTAATACTGACTTGTCACTGCAAGACTGCCAATATTCACACATCAGAAATGGGGGATTTTCACCCAGAAAAAAAAAAAATAATAATAATAATAATTATCCAATCAGGGAGGCTTTCAAGTATTTGTGTCAGGACAAGAAGATAGATTCTATTTTTTGAGGAGGGTCCTTGAGAATCTGGCACCGTGTTTGAGTGCTCAAAGTGAACCAAACTGTACCAAACTGTACCCATTCCATGTCAGACTGGTTCACAGTGGGAGTGTTTGGGCACTCTGCAGAGATAACAGATCTCGCAAGTTCTTTCAGGACTCGATTAACCTGTTGAGGATGGACTGATTCTGCTGTAACACACATTTCCCATAGACACCTGCCCGAGTATATTCGGGACTCATACTCAACGGGTTAAGAAGAATCACACATTGCACAGGAATGGAATCAATCACTTCATCCACTTACGCTACATAACAATGTCGCTCATGCACAGAATGAAATCTTTGAATTATGTATTATGTGCAATCTTTTCATGTCAATTACCAGTACGATATGTTTTTGGATCAGTTTGCCTGTGAGAGTTTCCTGGTGTGGAACAGGTACAATGTAGTTTTTGGATCACATTGGGATGCAATGCACTTTTGGACTTCCCCGAAGGAGAAAAAAATCATTATGCAATCAGGGAGGCTGTCAGGACATGAAAATGGATTCTATTTTTTCAGAAGAATTCTTGAGAATCGGGCACCGTGTTTGAGTGCTCGAAGTGAACAACATTATAATAAACTGTACCCGTTCCTTGCCAGACTGATTCACAGTGGGAGCATTTGAGCACTCTGCGGAGATATACTGCAGGAGATCTAACAAGTTCTTTCAGGACTCAGTTCAGAAGGGTCACACATTGCATTGGAATAGAATCAATCACTTCATCCGCTTACGCTGAATAATAATGTCACTAAGGCACAAAATAAAATAATTGTATTGTGTATTACATGCACTCTTCTCACGTCAACTCCCGGCAAGGTATGTTTTTGGATCAGTTTGCCTTTGAGTGTTCTTTGGTGCGAAACAGGTACAGTTTTTGGACCACATCGGGCTATGATGCACTCTTGAACTGGTATGGTATAGTTTGGTTTGCTTTGGGAGTATTCGAGAGCTCCTCTGACACGGGTATCGTACAGTGTCGTATGCTGCAAAAAGAGCACTCAAACACACCCAGAGAGCTGTGGGCGCTCTGCTACTAACTGAGCTACGTTGTATCTTGCTTGCCATAGTATTCGGGGAAAGATACAAGACATCACATGACGACAGACAAAACAAATAGGTTGGACTCACCTTGTCGCTGTTTGTGTTCGTCGTGGAGACGGACGTGATCGAATTCCTGTCGGCTCTTTCCAGAAGGGATTCATCATTCAAACTTTCCTCAGAGTTGTAGCTCCTAGACGAGAGAGAGTGAAACCGAAGACGATCAAAGAAAAAGGAGTCAACGTGATGGAATTCAGACTAAAGTCTTGACACAATACAGGGGAGACTTGGTCTAGATCAGGCAGCCTAATCCAGTCCCATTCACTATCAGCAGGGAGATAAATGCTCTCTGTAAAACTAAATGACAAACTTATCTTTTACAAATTAAAAGGACTGAGCTACTCAATTATCACTTATAAACTTGAAATGCACTAGAAAGTTTCTCATATAACAAGAAATTGGACTGGTTCAAAGACAAAACTCATGACTTCACAACTAGTTAGCCTAGCATCATCATCATGATCATCAGCCAGTTTTCACTCTCCCACTTATGTCAGGCTCACTGGTGTTAACCTTAAGCCTTTGTTAACTGAAACCAGGTTTGCTGTTTACTAACTCTATGGGAACTTATCAAATTTAGGAGGCTATGGATTAATATGTGACTCAATGTAACAGGTACTGCATATTGTAGCTTCCACTATGAATATGCACATACCAACGGACAAATACTGTAAAACGGGAAATGTTCACATGCATTTTAATTCCGCAAATTTCGTGAGAGCCAAGATTCGCAAAATTCAAATGCACACAACAGTTCTTGTCTACACTATACAAACTGAATGTTAGAGGCAATTCGCTAAAATTTCATGCCGCGAAAAAGGCCGTCGACTCCAATTCGCAAAAGATTCATGCCACGAAAATATTGTTTTACAGTACATGATTATCAATTACGAACTTGCATTTTCGAGTGAACAAAGAACTTTCTGCCCCAGAACCATGACATCATCACGCCTGGCTATGGTAGCATCAAAGAACAAACAAAAACTGCAGAATTCTTTCCCTGAATTCATCTACAGGCTTCACAGTGGTGACAAGTGCTAAGTTTTATCACGATGCTGGAAGCCTTTTGATCAAAGATCCACACGGAAATGGGCAATGTACGCAGTGAGAAAATCCAAGAATCAAATTCTCCCCTGCATTAAGTTTGACATAGCCTAAAGCCTATATCATGGATCTAATCACTGCACTCTGAATAAATACCAGAGAGACTCCTAGATCCCTAGTAATATATTTAAGATGGATTGACAGTGAATACTGAGAATCTTGGCTTATCAGTGTTGATTGTTAAGGAAGGAAGGGGGTGGGGTAGGGAGAAGGCAGTCACGGGGAGAGTCAGTGATATACACGTAGAAAGGGGTGGGGCATGAAAGGCTTTAGGAGCTGGTAGAAAGTTGGAGGGGAGGGGAGGGAAGTGGGAGAGGAGGGAGCAGGACGGCATAGGAAAAGGGGTAAATACTTGTAGGGGGAAGATGGACGAAAGGGTTGGGGAACAGGCAGGGGGTGGGCAGGAAAGTAGGAGGGGAGGGCATGGGGAGGCAGGAGGGGAGGGATAGGAAGGTGGATAGGCAGGGAGTAGGAAGCACACGAGAAGGGCAGGGAGGTGAGAGAGGGGAGGGATTGGAAAGCAGGAGAGGAGGGGCAAAAAGGGGAAGGGGTGGGAATCAGGTAGGGGGTGGGTGAGAAAACAGGGGGGATGAGGAAGCAGAAGGGGTGGGGCAGGAAGGCAGGATGGGCAAGGGGTGGAAAGCAAAGGGCGAAGGGCTGGGGTGAGAAGAGGGAGGGGTTGGGAAGCAAGAGAGGAAGGGCAAAAAGGCAGGAGGGGTGGGAATCAGGTGGGGGTGGGCAGGAAAGCAGGTAAGGGGTGGTAAGGGAAAGCAGATAGATCAGGGGTGAGGAACCGGGGGGGGGGGGGGGGGGGGGGGGGATGGGAAGCTGGAGGGAATGGTAGGAAAGCAGAATACCACTAGGACAGAAGAAGGAGAGGAAGGATCTACAGACACTCACCTGCTTGATTTCTGGCTGAGACTGCCAGACCCTGGGGCCGCACTTTGAGTGAAGGACGCCTTGGAAAACTTAACCGTGTCCGTTAGAGCTGAAGAAAAATGAAAAACCAAAACAAGACAAAACACAATGAGATCACTATTCTCTGGCACCTGCACAAATCACTAATTCCTTGAAACCCAAGCAATTTTCCTTCTCACATCTCAAAATGAATTAAAATCTTGCCATGCTGCGGTAGGATTTCAGAATACTGGGTCTCCGTGCATTATTCCAGCATTCCACATATAATGGATTTATTTTTCCAGGAATGGTCGGTGATTAGATGAACAAAATTCCAAGAATGAGGCACTTATGTCCGAGTCTTGTGGTGATTACTTGCAGGTATATCTTTCTCCCCTAAGCTCTGCTTAACTCATAAGATCACTGGATTTTAAAACCCTGCTTAATTGAGGTAATACAGAAGTCCTTTTTAGGCAGAAAATTACCAGGTTTGGTATTCCTATTCCATAAATCATCATCTTTGTTTTGTATGTGTACCCAGTTCTCTTTCTGGGAAATGTGATCATGGAGGATCACTTTTCTTTCTTTTTTTCCTTGGTAAGAATTTAGATCAGCCATACTTCTAGCTTACTCAGCAGTTGCTGCTTCCCCTGACAAAAAGGTCATATGTGCCTTTTGCAAACATCATGAAGTTTTGCATGTTTGAAGAATAATGTCTCCCAGCATCGAGCATGAAATCTTACGGTAATACACTTCAGAGTCTTTTAAAAAAAGAAATGGATAAACTAACCCCATGTCACTCAAGAACAGGATCCCCTTTTGGACCAAAAAAAAATAATAGTTTGATTTTTTTGAGGTCCAAATTAATCAATTAACTGGAAATATGTGGGACAGCTTTAGATCATAAAGAGTTTCCAGTTCTATCATTCTGAGGAAAGGTCTGCATTACCTACCTCAACAATATACCAGCTTATGGAAGGAATATACTTTCAAGATTGCAAAAAGGACGCATGAACTTTAATTGAGCAAATACTGTAAGTTCTAATAGATTCCATAAAGAGTTTCCAGTTCTATCATTCTGAGGAAAGGTCTGCATTACCTACCTCAACAATATACCAGCTTATGGAAGGAATATACTTTCAAGATTGCAAAAAGGACGCATGAACTTTAATTGAGCAAATACTGTAAGTTCTAATAGATTAAATTTACTGTGTAACAGACAGATACAGATTGTATAGTCAGCTGAAAAAAACAAAAACAAAAACAATGAAGGCTGTGAACGCTTTACATGGTAAGTAGAGGTACATGCAACACTTTTTGCTCTCTAGCTTACAATAATTCTTATCTTCAAGAATCATGCATATACAATTAAAATGTTGCCACAAAAAGTCATATGCTTACAGCATGTGATGCTTACAGCATACAATCATTGCAAACACTGCATACGCCACATATAGCAAGTCTAATTTTTGTGCAAATTGGGACTTTCCGACAATTTCGCAAGTAGTTAAATTAGTGGTCAGGGAGCACAGCAATGGACAGAGAAATTGCAAAGTGCTTGCATCGATTAACACAGAAGGAGTGCCAAGACTTACTCCTAATAAACAGTATCATCATGCACCTTGTTCATGTATTGCCTACTGCATACCAGTACACGTACTTGTGCATCTCACATTCATGTCAGCATCAGAGTTAATATCACTCTAAAATAATATGTAGCTTGCAAACTTCGCAAAGAATTGATACCCCACAAAATATATGGCATATATGGTAGGATTTTTAACCCTTTGAGGACGAGTCCCGAGTATACTCGGGCAAGTGTCTATGGGAATTGCGTGCTGTAGCAAAGCCAAACCGTCCTCAATGGGTTAAAAAAGTTGAGGAAAGAGACTGAGGAAAACTGGAAGAAAAGACAGTTTGAGGTCACACACCTGCTCTGAGGTGAATTTGTCTGTCTTGAACCACTTCTCTCAGCTTCCGAATCCACTCCTGCTTGTTGTCCATAGAGGGCGCCTGCCAAGAAAAGAAAGAAGGAAAAAAATATAAAAACAAAACACAGAAATGATACACAGTACATGAATGATGTACTTACAATGCACTATATAACGAGGGGATTCAAAAGGGCTGCCAATGGACAGATTTCAAAATGATGAGGTCATGAGAAGGAGCTTTCAGGGAGATGCATAGATCTTAAAGGGGATGGCTAGTAACTGATCAGTGGGAATGTACAGTGACGGGGCGATCGTTAACGGCCGTCAACGATCGCCCCGACACTGTACAGGCAGGCTTACCTGGAAACATTAAACTGCACATTACTTGATTATGAGACCATTCTGAAGCAAATAATTTTCACACAACAATAGATATATAATGTACTCTTAAATGAATCCCACAAGGATTGGAACAATCATCCCCCAGCATTCCCACTGATCAGTTACTAGCCATCCTCTATAACGGGCAAATTATATTCTTTGAGATTTTAAAATCCTCTTCTCAACACATGAGGTGATGTCACAACTTTTCAGGGCAAAACATGTTCCCTGATGTCTGAGGCTTCTAAATGCTTCTGTCGACACATGAAGTTCATAAGATTTCAGGGAGCTTCCCACAGAAACAGGGAGACTTAGGATGCACATACTCACACACAGATAAGTCAACACTGAGTTCTATCTATCATATGCATGAAATTATATTCATATCTGTTACATCTCGATACATCAATGGTGGTAGAAACAGAATGACGAAGCTTTCCAATCAACTCTGATGGCAAAAGTCACCATCATTCTGCTGTCAATATCATTGTTTATTTGTTTTCACAGTTTGATCTATTTAATCAATTATCCATTAAATCATATGAAAAGTGAAACTCAGGGTTATGAAATACGGGTTATAGGCTCTAAGCATTTAATCTTTCTGAAGTACATGTTGCTGTTTGATTTGGAGGGTTTTTTTTTGTTTTTTTTTTTGAGGGGGTGTTGGAAGCCAAATATTTGGATTTTTTTCTTTTATTGCATGAAAGACTATAATTGATGCTATCAACTTATGAAAATATTAAATTTCACACATATACATATGTATTAGTAATCATCCTGCAGCTCACAATGTTTTTTGAAGCTTTTAGAATGTTTGTTTAAATCTCATTTGTTTTTTCTCTGATTTTGTTGAGTGCAGGGAAAGGAGCAGCATCCATGGAAGACGACAATAACATAACTGCTCACCTTGAGCACTATTCTGTTGTCGTTGGAGGGCGTCCTACCAGTCCAAAGAGCAAACTTGCAGTGATCGCCCTCAATGAATTCTGTGATGCCCAGATCAGACGTCTGTGCAGATGTTATACAGAGTCGAAGAGACGGGTGGAAAAAAGGTATAAAACATCACAATAATCGTGTTACAAATGCATATCTTAGGAGACGATACGTACATCATGAGGGAACAGAATTGTTCATTGCATGGACAAATGTACATTCTATGCATCAAAACATAAATATTGTCACATAATAGTTACATATCAAACAAAGTGTTTAGTTCCGATTCGAAATTATTAAATCACTCTCGGCTTGGTAACAAAACCGTGATCTGTATAACCTTCAACTGCCTCTGGTTTTCCTGAATTGGCAAATTTAGAAGAGTTTGCCAAAACTTTAGCCGTTGAAGACTAGTACTGAGTATAGTCCGTAGGTGTCTATGGGAGATGCGTACTATACAAATTGTAGCAAAATCAGTTCATCCTAAACAGGTTTATGATTATACCTGAATGCAACTACACAAGTTTGGCACACACAACAAGGAACAATTGAAGAGCATTGTGCACCCACCACCTACAACATCAGGGCTGCCAACATTTACACAATCATCAATATCGGGGAGGTTCTAAATACATGTAGCTTTCAGGGAGACACTGTAATTGTGTGCCTTACACAGACCTTCCAACCTTTCTGACTGAAATTAGGGATGATTTGGCTCAAAAGTAGGGAAGAAAGAACAGTTCCCATGGGAGTATATAGAAAAACTATCAAGAAAAATAGGAAATTCCAATTTAAATAGGAGCTGGGTATGGTCAAAATTCAGATTTTCCCCTCCAAATTCTGAATGGTTGGAAAGTCAACTCATGCATTTAAAAGGGTACCGTAAATCACATGGATTTTCACAAAGATGAACAAAAATTGAGTTTTGATATCTCTACCGATACAAAGAGAGAGCAAGGGAGTTTCCTGGAGAAGACACTACTGTACTTACGTCCATCTTGCTCTTGTAGACATATTTGGTCTTGCCTGTACTGTCCTTGGTCTCCTTACTGAAGACCAGGAACATCTCAAAGAGGAAGATGTGGCGTTCCCGTCCCTTGCGGAAGATTTGTTTGGTGTCCCAGACCTGAAAGGCATCCTGGAGGATCACCTCTCCGTGGGCAGCGAGGTTATCCTGTCAAAGAAGAAGGTTTACTTCAGTCAACTTATGGTGAATCTCTTTACTCTCCGCCCCCTTTTTTTTTTAATCAAGAATTTATATTCTGAAGAACATAATTTTATCTCTCTTTTTTTCAGTCACAAATATTGCTAATTATTACTTATGAACTTATCCCTTCATTTTAATCAAGAATTTACATCCTGAAGAACATCATTTTATCTGTTTTCTTTTCAGTCACAAATATTGCCAATCATTACTTATCAACTTATCCCTTAAGAACAAAATCATTTCTTTATCTATCTTTTTAATTGCCTTCTTGCTAAAAGGGGTCAAATCCAAGCTACATTTGAAGAGTTTTCTTTCAAAATGGTCTAAGTGCCATTTTCAAACATTTCAAAGTAAGTCCATCATCAGATAGAGCAAAATTGAAACCTTTCCAGGAATACCTCACTTGTAACATAACAAGGAATATTCTAGAAGTTATGAATAAAAATATCTTGTATTTTCTTATCATTTTTTTTTTGTTGTTTTTTAGCAGCTGAAATCACAAATATCTCAACTTGGCAAGAATGGATTTTGATCGTTTTGCGATAAAATTTTTCATTTGTTTGAAATTATCTCAAAAGGAGATTTTATCCTTCCATGCACAACTAAAAAAAGAAAATACATCTTGTCTGAAATATTTCTAAATCCACATTGGTCAAATCGATTGAAAACAAGTCCAATTTCTGAAACAAAAATGTGAAAATTTGTTGAAGATGTGTTATAAAAAAGACCTTTATGAGTAACTAAATTGCAATGCTAAGTTTTCTTTGCCTAAAACTTTGCAAAAAAATAGGTTGCTTTTTATATTTTCTTTTCAATTTGTTCCAACTAATGCATGTTTTAATACAAATAACATGACAAACAGTTTGTCAATGGTAAGAATATTTTAATTCTATCTTGGAAATCACATCTTTCGGACAAGATACTTCTACAAAATGAAACAACAATAGGGAAAAAGAGAAGACAGGTCAAAAGAAACACATCGGTAGCCATCGGAGATCACTCACGTCAAATCCCTCCAACATGCTCAGGTGCATGGCGTCGTTTGCTTTCTTTGGCACTGTCAGCATCACATCCAGAGCGTCCTGGATTTCGCCTTTCCCTTCCTCGCAAGTAGCAATCAAATCCTGCAAGGCAAAGAAAAAAAAAAGAATAAATGATAGAAGAATGAAAAAAATATGAAAAAAAATATATGTACATAACTTGATTTAGGGTGAAGAGTTGTCGCGGGGTAATAGCAGGGAGTTTTCACTACACGACAGGAAGATCGAGAATACATGGAAGCAATCAGCTGTGACAGTCCCTGTACTCGGACTCCCATCCCCATATCTAACCAGTTTCGCTATCCTGTTAGGACGGAGGCGTGGGGATAAGATCACTGATTGGCTGGCTGGCTGGCTGGCTCACTCCTGCCCAGCATCAGGTCCGAACGCTATTTTGGCTTAGTACCGTACTTGTTTTCCCCAGGACGGGACGTTTCTCGGATTTGATCATGCGCAGAAGCAAATTTTGCACACGGCACGCTCAACTACCAGCTGCATCACGCTTGCAAAAACTCCCTACTCTTACATAGCATGCCAACAGCGACCAACTAGCAAAGACAGAAGAAGGGTTTCCTTTTCCAAGAATCACAAGGAATGGTGTTATGTGATAAATCCATACAATATCATAAACTACTGCTATAACTTGACGGATGGATCTGAGACAGAGAGTACAATCACTGTCCATAATCTGTGTCTACATGTTTGATTTATTACATTGTATTTAGTATCCCTTGCAATGCAGTTAATGAAGTTCAGTGGTCATCTTCCTCTGACTGAGCAGGATAGTCCTAAATGAATCACATCAGACATAGGGTGCGTTTATCAACTCCTTTTCTCGGCAGAAACAGGTTATCCAAACAGCTTTCAAGGAATTTTTACGAGTTGATAAACGCAAAGCTGTTTTGAAAGCCCTTTAGGAAAGCCTTTACGAAAGGGTGCGTTTATCAACTCTCCTTTCTCGGCAGAAACAGGTTATCCAAACAGTTTTCAAGGAATTTTTACGAGTTGATAAACGCAAAGCTGTTTTGAAAGCCCTTTAGGAAAGCCTTTTCGAAAGCCCCAAATTTGTGGCTATCCAAACAGGTTTCCTAAACAGGTTTTCAGAAACCTGTTTGTAAAAGCCTTTTGGAAGTTGATAAACGCAAAGCTGTTTTGAAACGGCTTTGTAGTCTTGTACTTCAGTTACGAACAATGCACGCCTTATGGCCTCTTCTCCTCAAGTCGAATTGCGCAATGCAGCTGTGCAGTGACAGGCCAGTTAAAAAATCGTGTTCGCGAAGAGAGTTGGTAAACGCAAGTATTTTGAAAGCCGTTTCTAAACGGCTTTGGAAAGGGCTATCGAAAGCCGTTTAAACAGGGGAAAGTTGATAAACGCAGCCAAAGTCTCATGCTGCCACTCAGAAATATTTGAAGTATGTGCTAAACTGGAGCTGCCTCACAGATAGGAAGACAATTGATTCATGTGGCATTGCATCATGACTCGTCACTCTCAAAGGAAGATATGTCTTTATGACGGTAATTGCTTTTCGCTGTCCCTTCTTAGAAAACAAGCGGCACACTAATAGTACAGGCAGTCAGGGCTTCGGAAAGGGCTCTCGAAAAGGCTATGGAAAGGGCTATCGAAAGCCGTTTAAACAGGGGAAAGTTGATAGACGCAGCCATAGTCTGCTCTTTGGCACACACTCAATGATACGGAAAGAATGTTTCTAATATGCAACAGGCTATAGTGGAAGATAATGTGTGCTGTGCAACGTTTCCAACATCAGGTAAAACAAATATTAAATCTAGTTACTGTTTGCTCAGTCCCATACATTACAAAATGATGGGTGGCAGAGATTCACTTACTTTCAGCAAAAGTTGGTACTTTGTAATTCTCTGCACCGGTTTGATGATGTAGGCCTGGACAGACAAGCCAAGGTTGTGTTTCTTCTGCATTTCCTGTGGTATCAAATCAAATCAAGATGGCATCAGCACTATTCATTGTGAACATTCATACATGATTCACTTAAGTTATATAATCCCTCAAGTATCAGCATATCATGTACTCCAAAAGTTGAGAACTACATTGCAGTCTAGTCATAAGATGGACTGGTCATCTTCCTCTTCCAAGCATCAGCCTTGATAGTTTCATCAAAGGAGGACAGCTGTGTGCATTCAAAATTAAAATAAGACATACAAGGACTTATCTATATTCAATACGCTTACCATTTTATGCACATATGTGACCCTGCACCTCAAAACAAACAAAAAGTCGCCAGACATGAATTTTTAGTTCAGACCATATTCTTAAAGAGCAGACTTTAAGCTTTAAAATGATGTATAACTCAAATGAAATGGACTCTCCTAACCTATCTAAATATTGGAAAGAAAGCACAAACTCAGGAAAAGTGTGAACTGAGAAAAGAGGCTCTGAAGTACAGTGTCTATTCAAGCGCTTAATCTTTACCAAACCGTGCTGGCTGTGCGATGAATGGGACAAAAACAGGAAGTAAACCACCAGAGTAACAACAATGAAGGGATTATCAGATGAAATTGAAATTAGGCATGCCTCATTAACACATTCTGTCCATAATTAATGCCAACTTTCAAAGCAGTAGCACTATCCTTTCAAAAGTTATTAGAGTTAAAAGTGAAGAGTGCGGACAAGGTTTTTCAGAAATGAAAAAGGGATTCTAAAGACACACCTAATCACACTATTCTACCAAAAATGTTCGAGATAAACTGCTAAAAAACACACTTTCCTGCCCGTTTTATGATACCAAATTTTAACATAATGTAAAAGAAGACCCGCTCTTTCAGAAAATATGAACAACTCAAGTTCGGCTAGGTTGACCCATTTCACTTATTTTCAGTCCTCACGCAAAATCAGTGTGTGCGACTTTATGTTCGTTTTGAGGTGCACGGTCACATATTCAATTCACAAAACAACCCTCACAGTGTACATTCAGCCAGAATCCATATTGTATGTTTGTTTGTTTACATGTTTTCTGTTATTGTTGTTGATTTTTTTTTTGGGGGGGAAGGGTTCATTATCAACTTAGATACATGTATAAGTACAATACAAGACATCAAAAATGGAAAAGCTGACTGGGCATCGTTATGGCAACTGTGATACGATTGTACCTTCAGTCAGCGTGGTTTCCACGTCATGTAAATCTTACATAAACACAACTAAGATTAGCATAAGTTAGTGTCAGGTACAAACATTGAATAACTTCACATAACATGACATGACATCATGATTATGTTAAGCAGCAGGATGAACACTCATATTTTTTCATCTTTATGAAGATAATTTGATAATCAATGTGTGGCCAAGCCCTTCACAATGCAACCCTCACAGTTGTGAACAAAAGTTCACAAAATATGATTATCAATCCCAAACTTACGTCAAAGAAGGCACCAGCATGCTCCACCAGTAAAGCGTTTGAATCGGGCTTGTTCTTGCAGTAATTCACATACATTTGAAACTTGTCGGCCTGTGAGATGGTGAATAGGTAACAAGACATCAACACAATCAATGATGTGTCACATGGATTTCATGCATGGATTTCACTTTAAAGGGACTGTACAGTACTGGTTGAGGTGGGGATTCATGTTTTGAACATTCCTAAGTGAGATAATAAAAAACCTCTTATGAAATATGAAAGAGCATGTAATTTTAAGAAGTATTCAACATTTATTTGATGAAAATTGGTTTTCAAATGACTGAGATATCAAAAAAGTGCTAATAATAAAAGGCGACATGCCACCACTTTATTAGGATCTCTTTGTTTCACCTTGTTTTTGGATATCTTAGCCATTTCAAAACCGATTTTCATCAAATAAACTTTTGATACCCCTTAGAACTGCATGCTCTTTGACATCTCATAGAGTGGTTTCTGAATATCTCGCAAAACGTTAAAAGCTAAATCCTTACCTCGACCAGAACTGTACACACCCTTTAAAAATGTCCAAATCAAAAAAAAAAAAAAAAGTTTTCAAATGCCATCAAAGAAAAACAAAAGAGGAGCAGAAATGCATCCTGAGGTTACAATCATAACACTTGACGATCCTTAAGTTGAGCCCAGAATAATCAGGTGACATCATTGACTATAGTTTGTAATTTAGAATAGTTTATAAGTGACTGCAATCACTATACACTCATAATTATTTTCTTTTTCATGACAGGCAGGGTAAATGCATAAATGGAAGCACAAACTGACGAAGGAGATAGAATACACAATGGGTTTGCAGAAACATAATGAGGAAATTGGCATGGCAACTGCCATTCTTCCCTTAAAAGAATATGACAAGGGGTTTACGATTTCATCCCGGAGTTCGTTCCATGTATGTTGTCTGCAATGTGAAAACCACATCTTACAAGATGCTCCTTATCTCCTTATACAAACAATGTTTTTAATAAAAAATAAGTGGCATGTTATGAGCCATAGTTTTATTGTAATGTCATAGCTCAGCACTTACCCATGTGACAAAACAATGGCCAACATCTTCTGGCATTGCTTCGTATTTTTCCAGCTCCTTCAAGAAGATGCTAGAAAGGAAATGTACAAAATATGACAGAGAGAGTTTTAGAACAGGAGCACAGAATAAAAATACATCAACTTACTTTAATACATATGTATAGAAAGTCAATAATAACAACCAAACAAAAACACTATATAACTTTACCTTTTTTGTACACTTATCTTACATCTATATGTTCATTTCTAAGAGCTATTCTTCCTAAAAACAAAACCAAAAGAAAAAAAAATCAAAATTATTGAACATTGGGATGATGCATAACCTTTGTATTTGCTAACAGACAGAGAGAGAAAAAAAAAAAACTTTGGGAAATCCAAATGCACATTGGAAACAAAATCTTTTGACTCATTGACAAATAAAATACATTTAATACCTACAAACTTTGCAGGGACATGGTGATAGCTACAAGTACAAAATGTATGTTACAAACAAACATTTTGCTATTTGTGTTATTTCTTTTTCAAAATTCTCTACCTAGTCTGAATGACATGTCATTTCAATTACGGCAATAACACTAATTCCAGTACAAATTAAATATCTGCCTTCTATGATATGCAATTATTAGTTACCAGCAGGAAATACCCTGGGTTTTTATTTATTATCATTATCAAGAAATCTGAAACCCTGAAGTTAAGAATAGATTCTAACCACATATCATTGTTTTATCCAGCAGGTTTCATATTTCAAGCAATGTTTATACAAAAATGGCAGTGTCTATACTGTGAACAAGTACGAAAAAAATGTAACAAAAAACATGATTAATATCAGCAATTACATTAACTCAGCTTTTATTTTGGCATATCCAGTTTCTCTCTACCATGAACCAAGATAAAAACAACTGCAAACACTTACTCTTTATGAAAGGCATAAATCTCCTCAATGTTGCCAAATATGGTCGTCTCTTTTCCCACAATGCCTGCCGGGACTTCCCCCACTGACGCCATCATTTCACACATGTAATTCTGAAAAACGCAAAGGGATCAACAAAACAGACACCAGTGTTGAGGAACCACTCACATCAGCACAACCGGCAAATCAAACGCACGTCACTGAAAAAGGAAATAGCTTTGACACCACGTTACCTTCACTGTCAATTTAGAGACATTAAAACCAAAAGCATGGCATGTTAAAGGATGACATATTGTGTATATCTGTACAATCTCCAGATTGCCTCACTTCATCTACAAACCATGCAACAATGAAACATTTCATTTTTTTTTTTAATGAAAAAGTACACATTCCCTAACTTGTTACTGACATATGCTATAAAGGGTACTATAATTATTCCCCAAGCTTTCTGAAAGAGGTACATCAAGTGCTCTTTCGTTATGCTAGAAATGTGAATATGTGTTAAATTTTCTTGTATTTTTTAATATAATCGTTATCCACACATGATATTGAAAAGTGTTGTAGTCTTCTTATCCAGTGCTGGCTGAACCAAAACTTTAAAAATCCAATTTTTTGAACAGATACTTAGATTTTCCTCATACCTTGCCAATGTATTTTACTAATGTTGCTGCATTCCCTAAATTCACATATTTATTTGGGCTCCATGTTCTTCAAGCTTGTGGATTACCGAAACTTAGGCAGATGTATATATTGTCAGGTAATAGAGATGAGAAAGACGTAGGAATCAAAGAGTTAAATCTGTCAGATGTTATTACCGTGATGCAGCAGTGGAGATCCCTGACGTAAGCCTGCTCCGTCTGCAGCAGCTCTGCCATGATGAACTCGCGCTTCCGCGCCGACTTGCGCTTCTCCTCCCCGACACCCTTGGTGGCGTCCCGTAGCTTGACCTCAAGGCTGGAGTCCGACTTTCGGTGGTCCAGTAACAGGTTACCGTCATCCTGATATGATTAAAAGATTAAAAAATTAAATAATATAACTATCACATCTACACTTTGGTTTGGTTTCTTTATGGCCTTCATTACTGACATGTCAGTGTTTTCAAAAAAGCCTTGAAAACACACCTTTTTTGTAGCAACTAGTTCGTAGCTGTAACATTCATCCAATTACACATACTGTCGTACATGTTTTGAATTGATTGTAAGCGCTTTGGGCCTTGTGGGAAAAGCGCACTATAAATAATAGTAATAATAATAATAATAATAATGTCACTTTCAAATCGCTTCTTCCCTTGCATCTCCTTAGAAGAGGACACTCTTCCCTTACAAATTCCAGCACGTACCACAAAAGTAACATTGGGAGACAGAGCATTTGCCTGTGCAGCTCCCAAACTCTGGAATGATCTACCATTAGAAGTCCGGAAATCCCCACCTGTAGCAGTCTTTAAATCAGGACTCAAAACACATCTTTTCATTTAACTGTTCATTTTCATCAAGCACATCAGAAGCTTTTGCAGCGCAGAAGAATATATGTCTATAGGTTTTGCGCTTTATAAATTGATATATTATATCATTATCTCATCATGGAGGTGACCACCTAACTCGAAACCCATAAAAAGTCACAGATCAGGATTCTTTGTAAAATGAGCCAAAATATGTCATTTGGGTCCACAGACTCAAATCTTTAAAGTCTGTCTTATGTACCTAGCAGAGAAATCTTTTCTCTGCCTACAGTTAAAATTTGGTGGCTTAAAACAAAACTGAAATTGAGATATTAGAAGTCTTTCTGGACCATTCTTTTTTTTCATACAGGTGCTACTTTCACTGGGAAATAGAATTATTTTCATTGACCTTTGACCTTTAAACTCACCTCATGGCTCAGGCCGAGCTTGCCCTCCAACTGGGCCCGGTACTTGTCCATCCGCAACGAGAAGTCGCGGTAGCGCTTGTCCACCGCACTGACCCACGATTTGATGCGAGAGGCATGCGACTGGCCTTTCTCCAGCTGCGAGTCTGCCAGCCGCAGGAGTAGTTTGACCTTCTCGCCATTCTCCTGCGAGGGGATGTTCAAAGAGGGAATCGTGGAGGTATACATTTTATTTATGACACAGTGGATTATTCGAACAGGTACACGAAAAATGCGCTATGTAAATATATTATTATGATTATTATTATTATTTTCAAATAGAGGAACATCAAATTCAAAAATACAATGCATGATGTGAGATCACACATGTATTTTCATCAATACCAAAACTAATCAAACTATCTGATTATTACTAGAATACGATAAGCAAATAATCAACGTTGGTGAAGGTGATGGGACAAACTATCACTTCCGAGGCGATCTGGATGTAGCTATCTTTCCGAAGCGCAGCTGAGGAAAGATAGTGTACACATTCAGATCGCCGAGGAAGTGATAGTTTGTCTCATTGCCTGAAACTAAAAGTTGATTATTTGCTTTATATTCCACATCTAGGGTCCTAGAAATTCCCATCTTATTTCACATCTGAAACCGTTTTAGCTGTCTTTAGGTATCCTTAGGGCTTAGGCTACGTGTGTGCGTATAGATGACAAAACAATGAATTTGCTAAGCGCATCGCGCGGCACCGAAGTGAAAGTGCGTTGCACTGTGTACTATCAAGTGACCTAGGTCACATGATAGTCCACAGTGCAACGCACTTTTATTTCGCGCGTACTCATCTTGCGTTAGGACTGTGTAGACTGTGTGGAGATCAGCGAAACAAAAGGTACTATCAACATACAATGTACATGTAGAGTGTAACAAACTTTTCTTCTCAGGTGATGTGATGGGCAAAACTACGCTTCGTCACGTGATCAGCTCTGGACCAATCCTATTGCAACATTCTTAGTATGTGGAATATAATATAAACTAATCTTGGAATGTCTGCAAAATTCCTTCATTTATCATCAAAGACACATGGTATACCTGAAACTTTGCTGCACAATACACTCCTACGAATCTCCTGAGGGAATAGTGTTTGTCCAGGAATAGATTTTTCACATGTACAGTGATATTGCTGGCAATAATGGAAATACATGCCTTGACAGATCACCACTAATATATACACATGTAGGTACCTGCAACTTTTGTCTTTCTGAATAATGCAGGACTCGTTAAAAAAAGGGGCAAAGAGATTTCAATGAGCTGTAATGACACCAGGACTATGAGGGGGGAAATTTTCAAGGGGGCAGTGTTTTTAATCTCTGCAGCTCCATGCTTTGAAGCATGTACTGATGACAACAACTTGAAGGCAAGGTAGCCAAAACAGCCAGTATTATCTGTTGCCATGGTATCAGTATTTACCAGCAATGCAGAGTGTACAGAGTCTCTGACGGGGGTCTCCACGATACAGAATACATAAATCAGTTGATCAGATGATTGACTAAACTTTTGTTCTGCATTTCATATAAAGTAATGTGATGAAGAAAATGGAATGGGCTTGGGTACAAGAAGCCATCACAAACTCATGCCACATTAAACATACAGCACTTCGTTTTGCTTGTGACAATTTTCAGAGATCCTTGCAAATGTAACATCCGGGATCTTCTTATTTGCCAAGAAGTAAAGAGTGGCACCTTGAAGGAAATGCTGTACATGGAGGATTATGTACTACAAGTATATTGTGCACATGTCTTTAACCTTTGTCAAGACCATCATCTACCCTGGCAGAGCTTGTGAACTCCTTGTACTTCTGTAGGGGCCCTTTATGGATAAAATGTTGCATATGGACACTTGAGTGCCAAATGAGGTGGGATTTGAACCAACCCCAAGACCACCCAACTTGGGAAAGTCCTTGAACTCAGTGTACTACAGTAGTTTCAGAGCCCTTTGTGGATGAAATGTTGCATAAGGACACTTGAGTGCCAAATGAGGTGGGATGTGGACCTGCAACCTACACATTGTATAACTATCCAAGACAAATCCACCCACCATGGCGGAGTTCTTAAACTCAGTGTACTGCAGTAGTTTCAGAGCCCTTTGTGGATGAAATGTTGAAGAGGAACACTTGAGAGCTAAATGAGGTGGGATTTGAACCTGCAACCTAACTACCCCAGGATTACCCACCTTTGCAGAGTTCTTCAACACTCTGCACTCATTTTGAACTCCTTTGTGGATTAAATGTTGTATAAGGACCCTAGAGTGCCAAATGAGGTGGGATTTGAACCCACAACCTAACTACCCCAGGACCATTTATCAACCTTGGCTGAGTTCTTGAACTCATTGTACGACTGTAGTTTCAGAGCCCTTTGTGCATGAAAGGTTGCATAAGGACACTTGAGTGCCAAATGAGATGGGATTTGAACTAACAACCTGACTACCCCAGGACCACCCACCTTGGCGGAGTTCTTGAACTCATTGTACTCCTTGAGGAGTCCCTCGGTCTCTTCCTTGTCCTCTCCAAGCTTGGTGTGGGTTGAGAGGTAGAACTCTCCTGTGTCGTGGATCCAGTTCAAAGCCTAATGGAAACAATGACAAGGCCTCTCATGATGTGATTTAATGGGTCATTCAATATTAAAGATCCAGATGATTTTCACAATTTCACATCATGGAGTACATAGATCAACAGCTCCATGTATAGATGTGTGGAATTTTTTGTGGTCACTGAGCAGAGAAATCAATACTCTGAAAAACTCCAAAGGAATTATATTGAACAGTGTTGATGACATAACAGCCTCACATACATGTATTTAAGAATGTACCAATGTAATTCAATTGCAATACCACGTGCTTAACAAGTTCACCTGTGTAGAATTTATGCATGCTTTCGTCTTTTGTTCTGCTTCCTTGAGCTCCTAGTCATGCATTCTTATGGTGAGGCTGCCATGTCATCATCCTTTCATTGTGACTTGTTATACGTTTTGAAAACATTCTTATTCCTTATCCCAATCACTATAAATTCTGAAAGTCTGTAACCAGTGTAACCAATAAGCCAGTTCGGAGATACACTGTAGCTCATGTGCACATGGGTACAAATGACCTTTCATTTTTCTCAGTTGGTTAGGCACTTCACTCAATTCAAAGTGACATAATGGAGCAGCTTGCCCAACATAGCAATTTATGGAAGTTGTATTCTAACAAAGAATGAATCTGTGTAGATGAAGTGACCAGAATCGTTCGTCAATCAACACTTTGGGAAGCATCCATTTCATTGTGCTGTTTTGAATACATTAACAAACTTTTTCTGTTAACATTGCCAAATACCAGGCTTGCTGTCAGGTGGATATACTGGCAGGCACCATTTATATGGATTACATGAATAATCATAGTATTACAGATGCTTATCTCAGAGAATTTAAAAACCAACCTGTCTCTCGGTGCAAATGACCTTTTTCTGCTCATGCTCAAACTAGAACCCCGAACTGGCTTATTGTAATATACTTCATATGTAAAAGTCTGAAAATCATCCGAGGTCTCCTTTAAGATTTGGTTTCATTCTACCTCCTAATCCATAGCCATTAATTTATATTGCTTCCATGACCTACAAATCACATGCATTATTGTAACCATTGTAACAATATCCAACAGTTTGCTATACAATACTTTTTTATTCATTTATTGACTTATTCAATGATTCATTCATCTACATCGTATCTATCCGTCTATTTATATCTAAGCATATAACTGCCCTATTTCTCTCTCTCTCTCTTTCTATCTATCTATCTCTATCATTTTTTCTCTCTCTAGCTCTCTCTCTTTCTATCTTGCTCCATCTACATCTATCTCCACCTGTATTATCTATATTTATCTCTCTATCTCTATCTATCCCTCTCTATATATTTCTATCTCCATCTATCTCTCTGTATATTTCTATCTCTCCTTCTATCTATATTTTTTTTCTCTCTACCTATCTCTCTCTAACTATCTGTCTATACCTATTTCTATTTATATCTCTCTAATTATCTATTTGTATCTATCTCCATCTATCTATCTATCTATCTCCATCTATCTCTATCTACCTCTCTCTTTCTATCTCATAGTTGAGCATTTGGTGGATTTCAAAATTACCAATACATGTTCAGCATTAGGAGATTGTTGCACTGGATACAAACAGAGCAGAGAAGACAATAATCATGACGTTAACCCTAACGAGATAACTAAAGGACCTATGGTACATACCTGTCTGGCACTGCCCTCAAAGAGGACATACTGAAGGCACTGGTCCAGGCGCTTCTTCTTCTGTGTCCAGTGGTCCAGGACCTTGTCCTCTTGGCCCAACAACTCCTCCAGAATTCCTGTCAACAGACCCAAATAGTTAGACTTGGGTGGCGTGGACCAAACTAGACACAAGTCGTAAGATACTGCGGATATCACTTTGTTTGCTTGTGTTTAAATGTGACTTCTACTTCAAGCCTCTTCATACTGAATACTGTACATGTTAAGTGGAATGATAAGATTATATTTCCACAAATAATACAGATACAATATTTTCAAACAATTAGCCAATTGTTGCATATGGTCAAAGAAACCAAGCCATCATCGCAATTGACTGAACATTTGTGACACTTTCCTGAAAGTAAATTTCTGACATCCACAAACGTATATCCTAATATTGCTCACACCCTTTTTCTTCATCATAGTCCAAAATAACAGATGCAATGACTTACCAACTTCACCCCTTCATGTGCCAGGCCATGTTCCTCCCCCTCCAATAACCACCCTATGATTCAGTAGAACACTTCTCTTCTTGAGGCCAATATTTTCCTTTTTCACAGGCTTAGAAAATCTGCCTCACCCTGACCACTCTAACTTCAGCTCTATCAACAAATATTGGTACATTGGTTTTGGGAAGCAAAGTGATACTCACGTTTGACATAGCCCTCCGGCCCCTTGGTCCTGTCAGCCATGGCCGCCCCACCCTGGCTGGCGTAGATGTTACACTTCTTGAGGTACTTGAGGAAGCTCTCGGCGTTACGCCGTGCCATGGTGCAGGCCCGTAGAAAACTCTCCTTCTGGTCCTGGTGCCGGCTCATGTGCCGCGTGATGTCCGCCTCCGTCACCTGGGGCGGGGCCCGGTTGTCGCTGCTGGTCCCGCCCCCACAGAGGTCCTCCTCCCGGGTGTACTCTCGCTCAAGATCCTCCAGGACCGATTGCACCTTGAAGTGAAGTGTGAATGGGGAGAAGGTGGTAATAAGACCTACTGCACTAGTAAGTTCTTGAGCAATCCTCCAAGCATGTTGCTCATAAAACACTACACTAAAACCGTCATCCAAAACATAATCACACTTTCATTTTTCCTTGACTCGGAATCTACTTCAGTTAACTATTGCTGAAAACTCCTGAAGACATCTTGGTATCGGGTGACATTTTCTATGTGTACTAATCATCCCACAGGCAAATCTAATCCTTTATCGCACGTACACTCTCACTCTAGGCGCACTCGTCTTTCATCATCAGTTACAGCGTGTACCTCCACTCAACCACACACCAACAAACTAGCTGGCGGTGCACCTTTCTCCTCTACTGCTCCCAGGCTGTGGAATAAGCTCCCTCCTCTTCTGAAATCATCACCAACACTCGATCACTTCAAACAAAATTTGAAGACCTACTTATTTTGATATCCCTATGTATGCACTGGACTTGCACTATCACTCCTGGTAATTTGTATCTATTTATCTCCTATGGCAACCGAGATGACATCTCATAGCACTTCGTATCCAGTTGAAAAGGTGCTCTAAAAATATGAACTACACAAGTATTACTATTATACAGTCACATTTAATTTTTACTGTAAAAGATATGCATCAAATGAAGTAACAAGATATTCACATCACACATTGTGCGCAAATAGAATGAAAATGTAAAAGAAGTGTTTTTACCCCATCATCAAGTACCACTTTGAGATGACTGTCTTACCTGCTCTGATGTCTTGTAGAAGCTGGCTCCGTACTGGAAGAGCTTCCGTCGGTCCTCCGACTGCATCACCAGCTGCTGCCATCTCCTCTCGATATCGCTGGCGATGCCTCGTATCCGCTGCGAGTCGTAATGCTGCGCCTCCAGGAGCTTGAAGGCGTTGTCATGGAGACGTATTGCACTTTGTTGAGTTTTCTGTCGGGAGGACGGGAATAACACATTTTAACATTGATGGGACTGTTACAGTGCATGCATGATCTCAAAGACGTTGAATGTTTCAAGTGCAGTGCTAACACATTTAAATACAAAGTCTCATGGAATCCACACTACTTTTGCATACAGTCATGCACAAAGGTAAGGTAGCTAATGTAACCAGAAGATTTTGATAAAGTGGATATTACAAGATGACTGGTATTCCAGCATGGTACATGTGTACCATAGTCTAGGTTTTATGACCATGATGTATTTTTCAGCCTAACCATCATCCTGCTCCAAGTCACATGATTGTTATCCTGCTGGAGTGCTTTCACTACCAATTTGGCAAAAATGTCAGGAAACTAGTCGCAAATTAATCTAGATATAACCTATTGGTAATCTCCTTTATCTATGTTGTGTCGTTATGGCCATTCCTGTTGGACTGAGGTAAATTATTATACCTCAGTAAGCCGGCTATGTAACTTACAATTAGGTCCAGATTGGCAGAATCATATGAGTGCCAATGAAGTAAGCACATCAAGTTACAGAGCTAAATCTCTGGGCACATAAAGGGCAAAAATCTCTTCCTCTCTCTCCTCCTCACCATGGCAACCTCCCCACGCCTCTCCATCCTCCTCCTCTTCCTCCTCCTCCCCCTCCCTCTCATCCCCCTTCTCTCCCTCCTCCATTCCTCCTCCTCCTCCTCTTCCTTCTCTTCCTCCTCTTCCTCCCCCTCCTCCTCCTCCTCCCCTTCCTCCTCCTCCCCCTCCTCCTCTTCCTCCCCCTCCTCCTCTTCTTCTTCTTCCTCCTCCTCCTCCTCCTCCTCCCCCTCCTCCTCCTCCTTCTCCCCTCCTCCTCCACCTCCTCTTCCTAATACTCCTCCTCTGCCTCCCCTCCTACCTATTCCTCTTCCTCCTCCTCCTCCTCTTCCTCCTCTTCCTTCTTGTCCTCCAAGTCCTCCTCCTCCCCCTCCTCCTCCCCTCTCCTACTCCTAATCCTCCTCTGCCTCCCCATCCTCCTCCTCTCATCCTCCTACTCCTCTTCCCCCTCCTCCTCTTCGTTCTTGTCCTCCACGTCCTCCTCCTCCCCTCTCCTCCCCTCTCCTCCCCCCTCCTCCCCCTTCCTCCTCCACCTTCTCCTCTTCCTTACCTCAATGGCGAGTTCAAATTCCTGATGTTCTGCCTGCAGCTGCTCTGCCTCCAGAAGTGAGTTAGGTATAGCGGCTACAGCCAACATCTTCTCCGCTGAGTGGATCCACGTCTCCACCTGAGCAGACGATCAAACAGGTGGTTACCACATAACGAAGATGAAATATGATGCAGATTATAACATCTATCAATAGATAATGGAAAATATAACCAATGAAAAACAAATAAAAAATTGAAAGTAATGAATGAAATAATGAGAACGCATGTTACTACATTTGTACATTACTAGTAGTAATTATCATAGTAATTTCGGGGTAATTTTGGTAACACAATCGTAACTCATAACTATCATCATTATTATCAAAACAAAATATTATTGTTCCATTGCATCTTGGTGGAAAGTGATTCTCTTTATAATAAACACATGGTTCATCGTGTGCCTGGTATCCTTCATGATACCTACACAGTATACATGTACATGTTAGGAGAAAGTGTAAGACTGAATGTGTGCTTCAGGCTTTAATTGGCAAAAGTGATCCAAAATGCACTTTAATATCACATTCATACATTATTTATCTACAAAAAGGGAAGGATTAGCACTGACAAATCTTTATCAGTTGTCCCCACTGTACAGATATATTTGTACGATCGGAACTGCTGATCTACATTTTTAATGAACATGTCAGAAAAAGGAACCAGTAGGATTCGAACCTGTCATCCACGGCTTTCCAGGCAGTGACACTACTACCAGAACTTTGAACAAATTTTCCTGATACGTTAGTTACAGATGTTACAAATACATGCCATGTTTGTACAGAGGGAGATGACTGATAAAAATCTGTTACAGCACATCTTTACCCCTCTACTTTCATAATCTCTTGCTTTCATTCAAGAAAGGATTTACCTGCTCTGCATCGACCTCAAACTGTCGGAGGTCTCGGCACTGCTCCAGCTGAGTCCTGCGACTCTCAGCCACCTCCTCCAGCTCCAGGTAGGCATCTCTGATGTCATCAAGGAGTACCGTGATCCTCGTCTGGGCCGGGAGGTCGCCCGTCTTCATCGACACCTTCCCCGCCGAGTCAAAGAGCTGCACGAGGTCGCGACCCTGTGGAGAAACGGAGAACACAAAAAGGATGCACAGTGATCAATAACATTCCTAAAATCTGAATGATCTTTTTTTTTTTTTTTTTGGGGGGGGGGTGTTGTCATAAAGTGATGACAGTTAAGACAATAACGCCCAAAAATGCCCAAGTTATGGATGGTTCTGGGAATACAGTGATACTGTCACCTATCAGGGTTTTTTTTAGACGATTAAAATGGCAAACACTGTCATGTGTCGCATTCTGGTACGGCAAGAATGACTGCAATTGGGCTGAGGAAGTCATTGGTTTCCATGGCAACCCTCTATACATAATAAGGGAACCAAAGAAGGTCATGACCCTGGAAAAGGCACCTTAACCCATTGAGGACAAGTCCCAAGTATACCCAGGCACGTGTCTATGGGAAATGTTTGTTGTAGCAAAATAAGCCCGTACTCGACGGGTTACGCAAGTTACTTTGCATCATATGAAAATATCAAAAGAGAACAAACCCAAAAATGGAGAGTTTGGAGATGGTCAGTGTATCGTTCGGGGCTCTTTCCACTCCTTACCCCGTTGAAGACAAGTCCTGAGTATACTCAGGCAGGTGTCTATGGGAAATGGGTGTTAGCAAAATCAGCCAGTCCTCAACGGGTCAATGACAGCTTGCTGGTAAATACAAAAGCTAGTTAGCATCTCCACCTTACAGATTTACGCTGACAACTCTCAGTGACATCGCATTAGAGAGCATGTTAGATTCAAGTTGAGTTTCATACTGACAAAACAATGATGAGTCAGTGCTGAACCCAGCCTACTTCCTTTTTAAAATGAGGGTTACTCAAAGCTGCAATGCACACGCATTTGAAAGTAATAACGATAATAATTACATAGACATTTATAATGCACAGCATATCCATACATACATGTATGTAGGAGCTCAAGGCGCTCATAATTAATGTTTATAACCAAATACACAATCCGACGGTATCAAGTTCCTTCAGCTGCAACATGCATATCCTCAAAAAGAAAGGTATTAGTCCAAATGTGCATTCTCAGTTTTCTCTTGAAGTCATTGACAGAGTCACAATCCTTCACAGAGCCTGAGAGTCTTTTCCATAGGCGGGGAGCTGCTAACATAAATGCACTTCATGGCTTATTACGATCTCTTGAGGCAATTCAAAAAAAAGAAGAAAACAAAAACAAAAACTTATGGCGATCATCTTTCTCTGACTAAAACGCCCAAAAGATTTCCATGCAAAGCGGTGCAGATTACTGCCAGAATTCCTCTGGGCAAATCCATTCATACATAATTACTGCAATGTTGGATTTCTTTCCCCTTCCCATAACAGGCAACCATCAGGGATAAGTTGAATGGTTTTAAGCCAGGAATCTACAAAATCCCTCTGGAACAGAAGAATTTGCCCTCCATTACAGTCCAAACATAAAAAAGTATTTGTGTGCAATGCTGATTTTACCCTCAATTTTATTTTCATTTATCAGCTTTTGGCAACACTACACTCGTTACTGTAAAACCAGAAATGCTCACAATGCATTTTGATTTCATGAAGTTTGCGAGAGCCAAGATTCGCGACATCAAAATGCTAGCAAAAATTCATGTCTACACTATTTGCATTGAATGCAAAGTGACAACGCCACAAATTTCATGTCATGAATAAGACTGTCAGCTCCTATTCGCAAAAATTTCACGCCGCAAAAATTTTTCTAGCTTTACATTACTCCACCAGCACTATACCGTATGCCCCCCAAAAAAATTACGGGACCCTCCGCAATGATATCTTTAAAAATTGTGAATCAATCTAAATATAAATTCAGGGTATGAAACTATAACTCATTGCCCACATCTTACAGAAAACCCCATTCAATTTGCTTCAGAGGTCAAAGAGAAATGAGGAATTTTGTGGAGGATGTCAGGAATCTCTCCCCACCACGTTCTGTCTGTTGTATTAACACACAAGAGCATCAAAGTGCTAAAATTGGAAGAATCAGACTCATGACATTCTTTACAACAATCTACATTTCTCTCTGACCGCTTAACAAAATTGAATGGGGGTTTTCTGCAAAATAGAGCTAAGGTGTTATACATGTATTTTACGACCCTGAAGTAGCATTTAGACAGGTCAATCATATTGGGTGTTATCAATTCGAAAATCTGATTGCAATTTTTTTTGGGGGGGACATACTGTATATTAGGCTGTCCAGTTAGTGCTAGTTTCACTGTACAGTGTTGTAACTTGAACATTTTGAGTATTGGTGATGTTTGCGGTCATGTGGAAATCGCAGTTACTTCATGCCTCAAATTTCTCAGATATTCAGCATTGCTCCCTCAGGACAGAGGGCGTGTTGGGAAAAACTTGCTGGAAAAACCTGAGGAACAATGCATCTTTTTTTTTCTTATCAAACAAAAATGAAGGGATTAGAAATATGAATGTACTATGTAATGAAAAAGGCAAAGTAAAAGCTTTTTAATGGAGCAGTATGCACCTTAATTAGTGTATTTGCAAGTACACTTGACAGACTGTATTACAGTTTGCTTGATTGGTCTCTGTCTAGATCAAGGAGACTAAAAAACACATAAGCAGAAAAGTGCTAGAAAGGGAAAAATTATAATTATTGAAGGATTCATAAATTTTCTAGACCAACTGTACACTGTACTTCGTTCACATTTTTTTTTTTTTTGTTACTGTAACATTCATGCATTCATATTCAATAATTACTTTGAGCCATTGCACTGTGTTGATGTATTTGTTAAATTGTAAGCATGAGTGTTCCTTTTCAAAGTCATGGCATGGAAATTGCGGCAAATTTGTTGTACATGTAAATTTTTATATATATGCAACACCTTATATTCCTTTGTGATAATTTCTGTATCATGACACATCAAACAAACCTTGTCCAGTCCATCAGGCTCATCACTAAGATGAGTCATTGTCAAATTCTGCAAAGTGAACACGCATCCAACGAGACACTGCTAGCTAGCAACAGTTGGATGATGTTGCCATTGTACGCTCGACTCCTCACGCCAGGAAAACTCTCAACGATGGGTCCGTGTTTGCACGGGTGAGTAATCAATCACCCCCTTTAATCAATTTGCGGCAATCACTGCAATTTGCAACACATTCCCGGTGTAACATGGCTCGCTGCCGTCCAGTTCGAGCTTTAATAGTCCCTTAATAGGCAGACACATACAGGCATGTAATGTACAGTTCATCTGGATGAATAGTACACATTTTCTTTCCACAGATGAAAGCATTTGAGGTAGATTATATATCTAAAGATACAGTGTAGCTTCCCCACAGTTGATTCACAAGCACCCTGAGAGTTCATAAGGAGATCATCAGACTGCAGAAGTACAGTTATTTGGATAATTCATTATTTTTAATGTGTTCTATTTATTTATACCTGTGGCAAAGCATCCCTTTCAAGTATTTGCATAAAATCTTGTGGTATAGTGCTGAGGTAGTTTACTTGTCACATCGCTTAGGATTGAGGCCGAGAGTTACTGTATGAGAGGAGTAGGGTACGATGAAATGCTACTGCCACAAAATTCCTTTTTCCACCATGCTTGGAGGAGTGCTGAATCCATCCTCAATCCAAAAGAAGGTAGCACGAAAGTCAGATATCAAAACAATGCAATGCAATGCAAATTGTCACACAAAGTTTGATTCCAGTAGCAACTTTGCTTGAGCAAATACACGTAGAGAGGACAATAAATGCATGTATCATGGTGATAGTTGATAATGCATGCTAGGTTTCTCCATTCCAGCAAGTACACTGTATCATGTTCCCACTTCTGAATCCAACTGAAAAATGGCTTGGATTGAAGACCGGATTCACAAACAGAACATCAGATCAATTTCCTTAACCATGATATCGAAGATGATTTGCTGTAAAAACATGCAGCAAAGCCGACCTCAAACGAAATATGTTGTCACATTCATCCACATATGTAGCCAGTGTGCTATTCCCCTGGTAGACTGATCAATTTCAAATGCAGTCATTGCAAACCTGACTCCAGTTATTACTTTTTTTTTTCTCTGATTGCATAAATCAACTCCAACTCATAATGTCGTGAAATATGAAACATATATTTGTTGATTTACACACAATCCAATTACAGTGAAGCTCAGCATGAGAGGGGGGTGGGAGCAAAACTGGGATTAAATCAGTTAAGCTTGCATATTAGCAGAGTTTTGGCAAGTAATCCACCAATGGGGGAAAAAGCAGCTTTGGTTGATCTGAAGCAAACCTTGATTTGCTCAGGTTTCGGGATCGATCTGATGATAACACGTCCTTGCAAGTAATTAGAACAGAGTGAAAACTTGCATATGTCCCTCTGCTGCATTTTTCAGCTTTAAAAATTCCTTATACATGTACGTTGTTATTTTAATATCAAATAGCTATGAAGAAAAAAAAGAAACAAAGAAACAACAAAGCTGGTTGCAAACGTGATCTGTGGTTGTGATATAGTTTTAGAATAAGACTTGGAATGCATTCAGCTTCTAGCACTGCATTCTTCATACAAAATTCACTTGACTCCCATGAGAGAAAAAAAAATGATTGTCTATGCTGTGTGTTTATCTTCATCATGTATGTTCATGCCAAGTACAATGTATGCATCCTAGAACCATATATCTTCACAAATGTTACTCGCAGCATACACCCTATTCCTAGTCAGATGTTAACTCTTACAGTGGAGGCAATGTTTCAATCTAACACCATGCTCCCCATGCTCCATTACACTGGCATCCTCTCCGCCACAGCAGACAATTAGCCTTTCATGTCATCTTTCCAGGTTTTTACTCCACAATGCTGGCAGAAAATGATGGAAATCTTCAAACATTGAAGCATTCCGACTTAATCTAGTTTGGCTGAATCTCTGAAAATGTGATGTCCTTTGATAATTTACTCTAAATTCACCAAAATCATAATTCAGAAAAAAAAAAAACAACACTGCCAATTAACCCATTCTAATCCACAGCACTGAGTGTGAATTTGCAACCACACAAAAGTCCATTCCAAGCATGCTGGTAAATGCCATTTTGCTGCAGTTTTTAGATTTGAAATCAATCATCTATTTTTCCAGGGTGTTACAATAGAAACAAGCGATGGGAACGCAGTCACACACAATGTTCACATCTAACACAGATGAACCCATACACTCCTACGACAGAAGATACCAGAGTTTGCCTCAGGTTGGAATATGTGCAAAATCCACAGTCTCTCCACATAATGGCATCCGTTCTGGGCTAGAAAATCCGTCGATGTGGCTAATCCATCGAATGATTTCCACGCATCGAATTCTGCCAGTAAGTACCGAATACTGAACGCCGTGTTTATTGTGACTTTGATCCCTCTACAACGCATCGAAACCAATCTTCCTACTCTTATCAGTGCCAACTCCAATCCACGGGACTTGTTGCTTGCATACGTTACGCTAACCTTGCACGACATTCCCACACAACGAGAGCAAAGTGTACAATTGTCTCCCAATTAAAGTTCCCTAATCGCTCTATATACCTCTCCCGGTATCACTGATGTTGTTGTTAAATTCACTGACGGCGTAAAAATGACAGAGACCGGTCCATTGCCAAAGCCGTTTACAGGACCTCATTGATTTCGTACGATGAGCCATCCCGCAACAAAATCAATTGGCATTGCAGAGAGGAAATTCAAAATTGAGCATCAATAAATACAAAAAATTCATTTATGACGGGCGGAAAAAGAGGCTGGGTTCCGCTGAATGGCAATGTAATTTATTTGTCGCACTCTCTCTCTCAAACTCTACCCCCCCCCCCCAATTTCTCTCTCGGTTTCTCTCTAACACTTGGTTCTTTTTCTGCAGATAATCTAATAGCCCCATCGAGATACGTCATGATGACTATGCAAGTGTTGACTGATCAGGATTGCCACAGTTATTCCCATGCTAGATGCACATTTGTCTACTTTATTTTTTTGTTGCAGATTGGTAATGGCACTTGCAATTTTTCTGAGCATCAAGGGAATTACATTTTGCCAATCTCCTGTAATCCTTCTTAAAAAAAAAGAAGAAAAAACTGGGGTAACTAGGGAAAAATTCATTTAAAAACATCATCAAGTGCACGGAAACAACATATCTTTTATAAACAAATGTTGACGGTGAGGTGAGGGGAGGGGGTGGGTGGGGTGGGGGGTGGGGGAGAGGTCAATTAATGATGACACAGGTATCTCAACAGTCAATCTCATTTTGTTGTTGTTGTTGTTAGTGGATTGGCAATATATACATACATGTTGTTGATACATATTCATATATATATATATACATATATATATATACATATATATATATAAGAAAAGCTTGATTGAAAAATGACTTAAAACTCCATTCTTTTCAATATTAGATATTTGTCACTACACCTGCTTCACAACAAAAACAAAGAAAATGATAAGAAAATATGTGATATTTTCAATCATACCTTCATGAATATATCTTGTTATTGAACAAGTGAGATATAATTGAAAAGGTTTTACATTTTACTACATCTAATGAGGGACTTATTTTAAAATGCTTGAAAATGAAGCTTTTCCAACCAATTTTGTGATTGAATTCTTCATAATTATATACATTGTACATGTACATGTACATATAAAGAAACAAACACAAGGCAACAAAAACATTACCACCTTAGCTGAGGAAAATGAAAGACAAAATTCCAGTGACAAGACACTTGGTGGGTATGACATCAGAAATATGAAGACATACACATGTAGCTGTGTGCAAATTGCACATGAGATCTATATTATCTGACACGTAATACCATTTCAGGTTTAATGGCCAGTTGAGGCAGAGTATAAAGAAGGCCCCAAACAGAAAACAACAACCTTCATCTATTTCTAGAGCTGTTTGTCAACATATGATACCCTTACAAGTGCAGGTACAGTGTGTATCTGTCGGTTATACAATGTATGTGTGCCGCTCAAAGCAGCAGCAGATATTCTCACTGTGTGTGAGTACTCTAAACTACAGTACACAAAATACAAATAACAAAAAGTTACTGATGTATGTTAGAAGCTTGTTTCAAACTTGAAACAAAAATGAAAATGTGTTTAATATAACAAGCATTGTAATTTTTTTTTTTTCAAACAAAAACTAGATGCAAAAAAGCCTAGAACACACTCTGAATTTTGCAATGGCTGAATTAGGCCTTTACATGTATAATGGTTAACCCGTTGAGGACGAGTCCCGAGTATACTCGGGCAGGTGTCTATGGAAAATGCGTGTTGTAGCAAAATCAGTATGTCCTCCACAGGTTAATAGAGTACATTTCATAAGATTTAGTAAGTTATTTCCATCACAAAGGCAAAACCAGAAAAAAAAAAACTCATGGAAGATTACCCCCTCCTCCCCCAACCCCCCCCCCAAAAAAAAAAAAAAAAATATGTTACAAAATTGGAAGCCAGGGTTTCTCTCAAAACACTTGGGTTTCAGTTTTTCTGAGAATTTTTATTAACTGACAAAGTAGAATGATCTCATTCACAGCTTTTCGAGGTAGTCTAGAAATTCATCCCAAATTTGTCCCAATTCCTGTTGCCTTTTAAGATGCACTCACGTCATAAGTGGTACTTGTACTATCAAGTCTAATATCGTTCCCATGATGGTATGTGGAACAGTCACAACTCCTGAAATTAATTGGTAGATAAAGACGGAATCTGCGTCAATCATTGCACCACGCTAAAGACTGGGTTTTAGCGATCCAATCAAATTATGCCTTGCCAGAGACGCCGCTCTCCTAGGAGATTCCGCGAGCTTATTTCCAAACCAATAATGAGGGAAAGTGGGTCCCACTGGGTATCATGCAGCAAACTTCTCTTGGCATGTCTTCATTGCACTCTCCATGATTTATCATAAATGTTTTGTGGCCGCAAACTCAGACATGCCTGAACAACTCTATATTAAAGTTCATTTTTAAAGGGCTACTCTCTTTTTGAATAAGTTGACTTGAACAAAAGGAGTCATATCAAACAAACAAAGCAGTGAAATTATATTGCCAATGTACAAAAGAAATACAGTACAGTTACAGAATTTTGAAGTTTCTGAAATTTTCATTAAATTAGTGTTTTTGGTCAAGCTCACATCTGCGATTTAGACACAGTGCCAAAGACATCATGACCTCATAAATCTCTTGATTAAAAATATCTAAGATGTCATTTTGTGTGTCAGAGAATTATTCAATTGTTACATCACTTTTACTCAATATTTTATGCAAGGCATTTGATTCTTCATTATTTCGACTTCATCTAAATGCTACTGATTGACAAATTGCCCTACATCGACGTAAATAAGCACTGAATTGATCAATTACGCATTACGCAGTACCCGCTGCATGCTAAATGGATTAGAACCAACACTTGCTGTCGGGCAGAAGCTTGGTGGTCTAGTGGAGATGATGCCTGTCCAGAGATCAGGAGGTCGTAGGTTTGAATCCTGCTCGAGTATGTACGCCCATGATTTTTTATCATGGCTACTACTAAAACACTGATCAATTCAGTGTTTATTTACATCGATGTAGGGCAATTTGTCAATCAGTTGCAATGAAAATTCATCTAAATGATTACGTTCACTAATGAAGGGTAGTCCCAAGTATACTTGGAGAGGTGTCTGTGGGAAATGTGTGTTGGAACAAAATCAGCTCATACTCAAAGGGTTAAATTGAATTGAACCTTATTCAAACTTAACAAAACTGATAGCAAAGACCACCATGTTCTTGCACAATGATGCTTGAAGACAGAGGTCACAAGTGGATTTTAATGTCACTCTTAATAGCTAATCCTCTTAGCTGCCCTCCACCCCAAATCTTTGCTCTATGGACTCATACTCACTGCTGCAGTTTTCCTCCGCGGCCACGTTTTCTTTCCAAGAGACATATCGTCGGCCAGCGACAAAGAATTCCCTCCAAAAAATGACAGAGTTCACATCCCACAACTGAACAGATTATAGAATTCCAGGCCAGAATGTGAGATTACAAGGGTTAATGGCGGCAAATCGGCCAGTCGTGAGATGCCTGGCACGCAGCCGATGGCTAAAGCTACTATCCACCTATGTGCCGCTGATATTTCCATAGCAAAATAGATGCAGTCATAGACGGACAGAAATTGCAGCTAACAGACAGAAGGCCATAGACAACAGCACATGATGGTCTGAATTTATTCCTCTGACACGGAATCAATCTTCACCAAGCATTTTTCCTTCTCAAATCGAAGGGAATTTTGTCGCACCAACAATGCATTAATAGATCCTGGTTGTTCATGCACAGATGACATCAATTTCCAATTACATTCCTTCAAGATCTAAGGGCTTTCACAAAGTGCTTTAAAAAAATACATTGATATTCCCCTAAAATGAGATTGTCAACATTACTTGTCATTCCACAACACAATGCCCTGTCTGATTTCCCTGCACTGCGATTATTCCAATAAATAATCCCACAAGCAATCAAAGGCGAGAGTAAGACATGACAAGGATGTCCCCTCTCCTGCGACTGAACGTCCGGAAACTAAAGACCGACATATTTATTGTGTTCCCTCTGAGAAATCCAGTCCACACATACTCTGACACTGACAAGACTGACCCTAAGCTAAAAAGGGTATGTAAAAAATCTTACGCTAAGCCAAGGGAAAAGCTTACATACGTGTAGTTTCATCTCCTACAGAACATAAGGGGGAAGGAATTCCACTCTAACCAAAGGAACGGCCTACCAGCACATCTGGACTGTGTGTGTGTGTCAACAGATGAGCGGTCAGGGTTTGAATGACACTGCCACCACTAACGGCAATGTCTGTGTGTGGAGCTGTGCATTGACTCAGAACTGACTTCCAATTCTTCATACAGTCTGCAACTCATGACCTCAGTGACAAGGTCTTTTAGTCAATGCAGGGGACGGAAATTTGTACTCCCATATATGTACCAGGTCCCTGCAACTATTCATTGCCATGGTAACAGGGCTATGTAGAACTAGGTGAAAAAAGCTTTCAGTTTCATGCCTACAGACACGCTTGCCTGTTTGCAACATTTTCACATATACGAAACAAAACAAACAAACAAACAAAATAGCCTGATATCATTTCTTTTTTTTCTACTGGCCGGCATTGCAGTAGCATTCCCTATTAATCATGAACAGCTTACTACTCCATAAAAAAAATAATAAAAGCAGAGTAATCGAAGTGTGTGTAAGCACCTACATGTACAATGTATAGTGATGTATGTACTGAAACTTTAGCCTATTGTGATTAGTGCACTCAAACAATTTCAGAAAGCTCCCCTTGAACACTTTTTCAAGCTGATTTCTCGCCTCTCTGATAATTTGGCTATGAAGACATCACATTTGATTTGATTTGATTAGATTTGATTTCTACATTCCTTTTTCTTTAAGCTGCATTTTACATATTTTTGCTTACATTCTCAAAGAAGGAGTTCATTATTTTCACAACATCAAATGTCACCTAGTCAGTGGTCTTTATGGGTAAGACACTTGCCGGGATTTAATGAGAGTTTAATAAGTAGGGTCCATTGCACAAAGAATAAGAAAAGAAAGAGGAATACCTTGAGAACAGCCAAAAAGGGTTTCTAGAATGGGCATGGCATTAGTGGGTGTGGCAATCACTGGTTCCTATGAAGTGGGTGGGGCACACTGGTTCCCATAATATTAAAGTGGGCGTGTCTTACCTTCTGGATGAGTTGCACTGTGTTTTCTTGGATGCTTTCTACCAGCTCCAGATGTGATTTGAGGATGAAGTCTGCTCCATCCAGCTCAAAGCTGTACTCCCTGGTATCCATCTCCTGCGTCCAAATTGGCAACTTGCTGAGAAGCTAAAGAATTACACAATGAAAGAATGAAGGAAATAAAACAAAAATAAATCATGTATTTATTGTAGATATAACCCTGTGTTATTCACCAATTCATACGTCATTGTATTTACAGTGTAATCTGTAATTCATTTCTAAGGTTTGCGTTGTAATTTGATGATTTTGATATTGTTTTGTCCAGGGATATGTATTGTAAAATGTTGCTGTTGTGAAGGATACATAAAATCAATTCAAATTTGATTCAAATTTCAGAATTTAATAAAAAAATAATGAGTATGATAGAGAGGTTTAATATAAAAAAATATTTCCTTTGCTCTCAAGAAACTTAAATCATTTCTTTTCTACGCCAAATGCATACCATCAACTTAAAATCAACTAAGGATGTGGCTGGATGATACTTTCCACAGGATTTACTGATTTCTTCTTAAACTTATTGTAAAGGTCTAGTAATAGACATCACAGAATCAATTCTTTGATATTAAATTCAATACAAGTGCAACACATCCATCTTTTTTCAAGAAATGTTGGATACTGAAATTACCACTTAGTATGCTACATTCTCACTCACATGACACATTTATTTTTCATTTTGGTTTGACTCAACAAAATTTTTGTCATTTATCAAATGTTTACAGTTTCAGGAAGTGATAAAAACAAAAATGAGGGACTGGAATATAAGAACTAAATCCTTAAAAGCCACGGATATTCTCAAGTACCATTCTCTTCTGAAAAGTATTCTTTCTTTCTTTTTCTTTTTTGATGTACAATTGTAGAACATGTACTTTTGAGACATTTTTCACTACGACTTTGTTTTGATAAGATGCATCTGTTTTTCTTTGCACTGGACTGATGCAAAATCTGTTCAGTTAATTTCTTTAGCATGTGAGCATGATGTCTTGCCAAATTAAAGACATGCGAGTATATCGACTCTGATCCTGATGTGAATGTGACGTACGTGTGTACAGCACTTCTCCGATCAGTACAGGACTCCACGATCGCGAATTTAACCACTCCCGAAATCGTCGGGAATTCCTGATTCGCGAAAATTTAGACTCGCAAAATATATGGCCTATACAGTAGGTCTGAAATAAAGTTAATTTTTAGGATGACTCAAGGATCTACAGTACCTCTAGTGCATCCCTCTCAAAATGTCTCAGTTGGAGGCAGAGCTCCAGCTTCAGTCTGCGTGTGGCCCACAGGTCGTCCAGCTTACTTCGCCCATCGTCCAGGCTGGTCAGCATCCCGTCGATATGCCGGCAGGTGTCGCCGTAGTTTACCTTCTTCGAGTCCATCTCGATTTGCCTGCACACAAAAGAAAACGGCCAAAGATATGTATGAGTGGGGTGTAGTGGTACATGTATAACCAAGCATGGACAACTATTTTAGAGTACCATAATGATGTCAAAGCCTTTTGTCATGGCTTGGGTTCGAACCAGGTGCGAACATGGTTAGCATCAATGGTTTCAACAGACTGTGCCAGGCAAGGTTGTTTAGAAAAAAAAAAGTGATATCATACATGTAAGTGGTGTGTGTGTACAGGAATATCTGGTCACTTGTTCAAATGAATACCCTTGTCTGATAAGGGCAGAAGTTCAAACAGACAAACATATTATCCCACTGTGGATCCAAGTTTAAGACATGGCAAATGCCTATAAAGAAAAATCAAGGTTTCATTTTCACATTGTAGTCTTGTAATTTCATTATTTCTTTGACAACAAATGCCATGGGATTTTTTTTTTTTTTTTTTGGTCAAATTACATGAAAATTAACATATGACAAATCACAGGATTAAAACCAGACTAATTTCACAGTGAAAACAAACTTAAGCCTTTTGTTTTCATCAATATCCTTGAGTTCTTGACAAGTTTTCCAGTCACCTACAGGCCAAACTGTTACATTTCTTCTCTTGGTGTAATGACCCTAAGGGCGGACGTCCACTTGGGCGCGGACAAGCCCCGGAAGGGTTGCGGAAGCAAATTTTGTTATTTCGGCATCCTGTCCGCGACAGACGCGGAATAACTTTGTGAATCGGCTTGTCCTGGGACATTCCTAGGACTGTCCGCGGACTAAAAGGTAAGGAAAGGTATAGATTTGGCGCTGACTTTGACTTTTCCTCATTTGACTGCTAGCCGTCATTGATGCTCCTTGTTGTGCTTCGATCCGCAGTAGCGGCTGATATTATATTAATATGATTGGTCAATATTATTTGATGAATGTGACCACCAAAAGATTAGGATTGTCTGCATGTCGGCTGACGACTCATTTTTTTTTTTTTTGATTTGTCTCATCTGGGAGAACAATTTTTTCTCTGCCTACAGTCACATTGATGATATTCGCAAACTTTTTGAACCATATATATATATATATATATATATATATATATATATATATAATATACATAAAAATGTAAATGTATATACATACATATATATATATATATATATATATATATATATATATATATATATATATATATATATATATATATATGTATGTATAATCATGTTAATAAGGTAGTCCACGTGTGGGCAAGATAAAAAGATAAGTAACAAAACTGCAACAAAGTTCATGCTGTATTCACCAACGGTTTATTTCTTCACAAGAAGCATGAACTTTGTTGCAGTTTTGTTTCTTATAAATATGTATTTTTTTTTTAGACCTGTGCTTTATCCATCGTGTAGTATATACATGTTTTGTCTGATACTTCTGTAGAGCATGCCAAAATGATCCCAATCATTAAATTTGTTTTTCTTTCTCTGATTTTTACCCTTGTGCATCTCTAACCCTCTCTTATTTTGATCACTTTTGAACATTTTCAAGTCCGAGAATTTTTTTTTCATGCTTAGAGCTTACTCGCCTATTGTCAATGAAGTGTAAAAATGAGGAAATATTTGTAACCTACTTTAATTTACTTTTTTTTTTGGGGGGGGGGGGTTCAGCTGGGCTGTCAAATTGGACAATCGAGTTTATTTACAACTAAAACAAAAAGAGAAGAAGAAAAATATTAGGTAATAACAACTTCGAAAATCATTCAGGTAAAGAATATTTCTGAAATGATTTGTGATGCTTATAATGTGTACTTAAAGATATACACTCAGCAAAAAACAAAACAAAAGAAAGACAGAAATTCAACACTTTTTCGAGTTCATGATTTATTGCTTTTTCTCTCATTTCACTTGAATTTTGAAGTGACAGAAAATTCTTCATTTTCCTCTATCATCTTTAGCTTTCATTGTTATTTTGGGCTTTAAAGATATTACATTGTAATGAGACCACAGGTATATCTTTGCAATTGAATTCATGCTTTTTAGTGTGATGAATTTGTCTTTTGTTCTAATATGTTGTACCATTAGAAATCATTTACGTATGAATGACAACTTTTTCATGTTTATATAATACATTAACATTTAGCCAAAAATTCTATGTTTTTTTTTTTTCTGAGTGTACTTCCACCTACTTTTGTGATTTTTCAGCTATGCTGTCACATGGGACAACCTAGTTTGTTTGCAAATAAAATATGAAAACAACATAAAGGAAAATGTACTATAGTAAGTGATAGGAACCAGGAAAGTCACTCAGATGAAAAATAATTTCTGAAAAGATCAAATCAAAACAAACTTACTAGGAAGTTAGGGGGCTGATTTCACTTCTTTCTGGTTGCTTTTGGCACAGTCTCTACTACCTTCTTCTTTGCCTTCTGGGACCTGAAATTCCTTAGATTTACCTGTTCTTCATCACTAGACGAAAGGTGTGCCTGTGATGGGGATATTTGCATGGGGGCCTCGCCTCCCTTCTTGCTCATTTTGGGTTTTATTGGCATGACGCTCGCGGAAAGTGACGACATTTTCGTGTCTGGATCACAAAATTTCCGCATCGGTTCCGGACACTTGCATATATAGATCCGCATCAGCTCCGCGCTGTCCTAAAACATTCCTGGTGTCTTCCGCTTTCATTCGGGAAGCTTCCCCACACCGCGGGATTCTTTCCGGAGCGTGTGCGGAAGAAGCGGAAGGGTTCCGGACAAGCGGGACATCCTCAGGACATCGTCAGGACAAGTCGCCGAAGGTGTCAGGAAGTTCATTTCCGCGTCCAAATTTTGGTCTCGATCAAAATTTGGACGCGGAAATTTTTCTCTCTGCCGAAGGTGCGGAAACGCCCGGACATGTTTAGGACAGTGAGCGAACACGTTCAGGAACGTGCCGACAGGTTCCCGAAGGAGTGCGGAATACCAAATTTGCATTCCGGGGCTTGTCCGCGTCTTGTCCGCGCCCTAGTGGACGCCTGGTCTTAGAACAATGCAATCAATATATCTTAACATGATTATCAAGACCACAAACTACATATCTGGTGGCTCTTCTATCATCAAGCTCTCTTCCCCCCCCCCCCCCCAAATAAGAAAAAAATAATAATACGACAGATTGTTTCAAATAAAGGCTTTGTGTACACGACAGCATTACGTGAGTATGAATCTATTTCATTACAATGAACAAGATGCACACAAAGTTATTACATATGTAAACAAGTTGTATATGACACAATTATATGATCAGAGCCAATTTGACATGTCATCAACATTTTATTGAGGATTATGAAAGATCCTTCACTCTCATCATGGCATTGGTCACGCAACATTTTGAGTACCAGCCTTTTGGCCGTGGGGAGGGCCACAAGTGACTCTCCATACTCCTGCCACAAGATGGCGCTATTGCATTTCTCCTACCACCAAACTTTGGGAGCACTGACTTGGGTAAGGCATCGTGCAATTTAGGAGGAGGAGAGAGAGGAGAAATCACCTGTCAAATCAACAAGGATGTTTCCAGTGCTCGAAAGGGAAATAAACGTCGAAAGACGGATTAACATTGCCGAACTCTCTTCCTAACGGTTGGTTTTGCACAAGGCAGGAGCAAACGGCAATCACATTTCCTTGCCGCACTCTACTACTTTCAGATCCTCATCTTTTCCTCCTCCATTTATTGACTTCCGTTTTGATTTCCTGCGCGTCCCAGTTTCATTCACGTCTGACCCATTAATCTACCTCCCCCCCCCCCACCAACTCTTTCCTATCTTGATGTAATTCCAGTTATCCCCCCCCCCCCCTCCTCACCACCATTCACATGTTATATCTTATCTCCCTTCATCAATCAAGTCTCCGTCGTCATTTGTTGTGGAGATGGGAATCTCTTCATAAAGCTTGCGTCTACAACCAGAATAGGTGCATTCCCATTTTAAAGGACAACTTCACCTTCATAGACATGTGGGTTGAGTGAATGCAGCAATATTAGTAGAACACATCAGTGAGAGTTTGAGCAAAATTGGACAATCCGTTAAAAAGTTATGAATTTTTTAAGTTTCTGCTCAGTCACGGCTGGATGAAAAGACTACTATAGCTTGTGATGTCACATGAGTACAACGATATAAAGAAAGAATAAAGAAAATTCAACATATTCCCATTTTTCTCGCACAACAAAAGAACACTCGACTTCTCTCTTTCAGAAGGCAGGGGGAATAATATTACCCTTAACATACAATGTACGTCAGTAGCAAGTCGAAGAAATGTGCACTTTATACAAAAAGTAAAGTTTTGTGAAATTCTCTTTTTATTTTCCTTATATAGTTGTACGCATGTGACATCATACACTGTAGTAGTCTTCTCTTCCAGCAGTGACTGCGCAGATACTTAAAATATGCGTAACTTTTGAACGGATTGTCCAATTTTCCTCAAACTTTCAGTGATGTGTTCTACTAATATTGCTGCATTCTCTCAATACTTATGTATATGAAGGTGGACTTGTCCTTTAACCCATTAAGTACAATTCTACAATATCACACATTTTCCATTGACAGCTGCCTGAGTATCCTTAAGACTAGTCTTCAACGGGTTAAATACCCTGGTATAAAATACTATGGTCTTTTGTTGGCACGATACTCATTGGCAAAATAGTGAGGTAACAGGTACTGTGGTAATTCAGTTGGTATCATTCTTATTCTTGTAATACTGCGATACACTGTATTTCTGGAGTAAAAGTATACCCCTCTGAGTTAAGTCTCGCACAAAAACATAAATCATATCCCATGAGGTGAAGGCCTGACATGTGTCATGTTACGCAAGAAAAACACCACTGTACAATCAGACACAAATTTTGTGACACTGTTCACACCTCAAATGCATATTTCTTAAAAAGTTTAAATCACTACCCGAATTTCACAATGTATTTTGTGGTACATTTTGCGGTGTATTTGCATTTACATTACAAATTATGTCACAAAAAAATGCAGTATTTTACTGTAAATATGAATGCATCTACCAACTGGTTCCACCACCCACCATAAGATGAGGAATGTTCGAATGCATTTTAATTTTGTGAACTTCACAAGCCAAGATTTGAGAAATTAAGATGCATGCGAAAGTTCTTGTCTACGCTGTATGTGTTAGAATACGAGTGACAATTCACGAAAATGTCATCCTACAAAAAAGGCTATCGCCTCCAATTCATGCTGCAAAAATATCTTGCTCACCAGTCCTCTTATATTTAAGTCTCCACTGCGTTTTGTTTTTCTGACAATCAGCGACAGATGTTCTGGAACTATTCTGCCAGTAAATGTTCATGATGCAATCATCCCAATTTCCGCTGTATTGCAGCACTCCCCTCCCTGTGTCTGTCACATTGATTTCATACCTGGGTGGGTCGTTGAACTCACATCGTAGTCAAGATTTGTTAGGGCATGGCAAATGACAGCCATGCCATTAAAAAAAAAAAAAAAAAAAATTCATGTGAGTCCAGTTCAGAAGTTCTCAGCCAACACGTCACTGAAGCCGTACTGAAATGATTTAAATTTCTCGCAAGGTAAAGCCAATGGATGTATACTATTCTAAAGACAGGCTAAGAATCACTTTGATAGACATTACCATCATATACCCCAGTACACTCGTATATAAATTAGACATGCATGCATGCATGCTAAAAAATTTGAAAAGTTCACAAGATACAGGTCACTGTGGAAGAAAGAAATCACCAATTCCCTGGCAGAATATGGTACATGATGATAATGATGATGGTTATCATAGTGATGATAATAATTATGATATTAGGGATGATGATAATAATGATTATGGTAGTGGTGATGAGGATGATGGTGATAATAATGGTTGTGATGATTGTAATGATGATGATGATAATGACTAATAATAATTATGATAGTAGGGATGATGATTATTATTATGGTACTGGTGATGAGGATGATGGTGCTGATGATAGTTGCAATGACTGTAATGATAATGATGATGATGATGATGACGATGGTGGTGGTGGTGATGATGATGATGATATGATGGTGGTGTTGATGATGATGATGATGGAGGTGATGATGATGATGATGATGATGATGATGGAGGTGGTGGTGGTGATGGTGATGGTGATGGTGATGATGATGGTGATGATGATGATGATAGCGATGATGATGATGGTGGAGGTGGTGGTGGTGGTGATGGTGGTCATGATGATGACGATGATGATAATGATGATGGTGATGATGGCGATGATGGCGATGATGATGATGATGATGATAGTGGTGGTGGTGGTTGTGGTGGTGATGATGATGATAGTTGTGGTGGTGGTGGTGATGATGATGATAATAATTATTATGATAATAGGGATGATTATGATAATGATTGTGGTAGTGGTGGTGATGATGATGATGATGGTGGTAATAATGATTATGCTAAGGATGATGATGATGCTCCACACTGTAAGACATACAGCAGTGTGTGACAGAAACCAAACGAGATGGAGGCAGGCCATCAGAGAAAAGAGCAGAGGTAAAGAGGGAGGGGGGAGTGCCAAAATGTATCGATGCAACCTTAATGAAATTGACCGCTGGGGCCCTACAGAAGTCTCGCGATCGGCTGCTGGCTGCTGGCTGCTTGTAAATTATGATGTCAGTTTTTTTTCCCCCGAACACTGCAATCAGACCGCTGGAGCTAAGCATGGAGCCTGGCACGAGGGCAACGATCTGGTGTTGCCTATCATCTGTTGTCAAATAAAATCGACGCTAATTGAATTCTACCATGGTGAGATGAACACAGTGAAATGAACGTGGTCCCTCCTTTTCCCTGCTGCTTCTTCTCTCTCTCTCCCTCTCTCTCCTATCTCGCTCCATCCATCCATCCACCTATCCATCCATCTATGAAATCATCCATTTCTCTTTCCCTTAGATTCTCTCCTCTCCTCTCTATCCCTCCATTAATCTATCCATCTATCCATCAGTTTATCCATCCATCCATCCCCCTATCCATCCATCTATGAAATCATCCATTTCTCTTTCCCTTAGATTCTCTCCTTTCCTCTCTATCTCTCTATCCCTCCATTAATCTATCTCTCTATTCATCAGTTTATCCATCCATCCATCTATCTATGCAGGTATCTATGTCTCAGATTATCTCTATTTCTAACTCTCTTTATCCATCCATTCATTCATCTACCCATTTATTAGTCCATCTATCCATCCATCTCCCTTTGTTTCAGATGATCTCTATTCCCTTCTCTCATCCTCAATTCACCCCAACCTTTCTCTCTCCCTCAGCTCTCTCTCACACACTTCATGATCTACTGATTGCTTTTTCCCACCTACTGTACATCAACTGCTGCTGCCACTCACGTCCAAACACAACCCATCTTCCTTTACAGATATCTACACCTACCAGTAGTGCCTCTATATGAATGGGTAGGAGGAGTATGCTTTGAGGAGCAGAAGAGCGTAAGAATTTCTAGGATTCCATAACAGTATATCATATCAATGGTGAATGATATTCCACGTAAAAGGCTTTGAAAATGCAATTTGCCTAGAATTTTCAAGGTCTCATTCTAATAGAGATGTGGGGAGGGGGTTCTTGAGAAGTCAAGGAAAACTCACATGTTTTATGATATAGAATATAATGTAGACTGAAAACCAACATGAAAAGCATGCATTTACTATGAAAATGGTTACTCCCTGATACACTTTGAGCAAATACAACTGAATGTGCAACTGTTTGCATTTGGCGTCTCTCAAGCAAGTGACTGACACTCATCGATCTCTTTTCAAATGATGCAAAGGTCAAGGCAGTACAAAAAATACAGACCCATTTATGTTCATCTTCATATTTTGCATTAATTGTCAGGCATTTGTACCACTCAGTCTCTTAAAGGTCAAAGCATTCCCCTACTAACCCAACCCATTAACTCATCTTTTAAGACTTTCAACAACAGACACAAGAGCAAACATGTTTCAAAATAATTATCAGTCAAATTGGCCATCATTCTTCGTATTTTCAACCACATTTTTTACCAATACGACCAATATCTATGGAATGGAAAATATGATGAACATTTTGCTTTCTTTGATCCAATCAATACTCTACTTTCGACAATGATGATCGCATTTGTGTTTACTTGGGCATTTTTTCAAGGTCATTATTTCAAATGGTTATTATTACCCAGCTTTTTAATGCACAATTTTGATAAATATCTGCTTCTAAAAATAGCCTTACAGCATACCATCACAGCAGTCTTCTCCCACGAGACAAAAATCTTCTTAATATAAATTCCCCTTGAGCTTCATATACCTGTACCACAGCCACTCAGTCAGTATATCATAATTACAAGTATTTAGTAACACTAGCTTCAAATCTATCCATCGATCTATATTCATAATACTTTATACACCTTCAGTATGAGGTACATTTTTCATATCAGGAATGACAACAGGTTTGTTGAACTATGGAAGGCCACGAGTGCCAATAATTGATAACACAAAGCAGCGGTCAACCTGTCAAGATGATGGAAAGAGGGAGTTATCAATATGGCAACAAGTGATATAGCATTCCACAGGTCATATGTGAGTATGGGGGGTCAAAGACCAACAACACAAAACTACTGCAAAACCTGAAAGGCCTGATAATATCAGTGAGTTTCAAATGCAGTACTAATGAAGCGTTAAAGTGCCAATCTACTTGACATGGTGAGGTATTTTTTTCTTGTCAAGTTGACTGAATATCCAGTTTGTATTAACAAGTCAATTATCCAACTTAATATCATATCAACTTTTCAACTTATTTAAATGTCAGCATGAAGATACGAATTGCCTATACACTTGCCTGAGTATACTCGGGACTTGTCCTCAATGGGTTAAAGACACAAAAACTTGTTAACTGTCACAAATTGTTTATATAACTAACTTAACAGTCAATCCTGATTTTCTTTTGGAAACCCGGACAATAATTTGCCTCATGCAGTGTGTGTAAATGGCACATGAAGTTTTTTCAATCCCATAATGCAACTCTCTACACTACATGTAGGTGCACACACTACTATGCTCAGGGCCATGCTGCATTCATACTGTAAGTAAGCCCAGTTCAAAGATGTAAAGTATTTTGCTTGTGTCCAAATGAGTTTTTTGGGCCATGTATGAATGGTGGCAAATAAAACTCATTTTAGATACTGAGACGCAAAAAATGTAAATGGATCTAAGGACCTGCAGATGACCTGTAAAGAAAAGACAGCTAAAGATATAAAGAAATAAAGAAATAAATAAAAAATGGGGCATGGGGATGTTTGAGGAGGGAAGAAGTGGTAAGTGCAACATAGGAAGTTGTTGGCCAGCTTGGTTTGATAAATGCTTTGACTGCTAAAAAGAAATGAAAGTAATTTGAGCATCATATTTTTACAGGTATTGCAGCAGAGCTTTAGGAAAGGCTCCCCCCTCCCCTTACTCTGTTCCTTTCCCTTTATCAAATAAAAAGGGCAGGTAGAATAAGAGTGAAATCCTATTACACAATAAATGACCCGCAGCATTTTTGTTGTCCCTTTAGTGCCTGGCAATAGTGTTGTTTTGTCCCTTTTGTTGGGCGAGGTTCCAAGAATATCACATGGGGGGGGGGGGGGGGGGGGGGGGGGGGAGGCTGCACTGTAGATTTTTTCGAGGACCGCTCATGTTTCCTAACAGTCCCATGCATACACAATGGGGTAGGTGAGATGTCCTTGGTACCAGGGAGTTATTATACTGCCCCTTTTCTCAATAGAAATGGGTCTTTTTCCCTGCTACTGAATAAACTGGAGGCTGAGGCCAGAATAAACACCCAGGCAGCTCTTTGCCTAACCAGTCAAGCTGTTAGCCCTTCAGAGCCTGCTATTATTTCTC